>NW_005842627.1:423551-423918 GCF_000455745.1 Alligator sinensis | reverse complement strand
CTACAAAACCTCCCGCTGCCACCATGGAGCCGTGCCCGGAGCTGTGTGGCCAGCAGCAGTGGTGCAGCATGACGCAGGGCGGTGGTTGGGATGGGAATGGCTGCATGCCACCAGGCTGCCACCACCCCATGCCATGCCACTGCCACCTGCTGCACAGCTCTGGGCATGGCTCCATGGTAGCAGCAGGAGGTTTTGTACACAGCGGCAGTCACTACTGGCATGGGCGGCCCCACAGGTAAGTGGCGGTGGCCGCCCGTGCCAGCGGTGACGATCACTGCCTAGAAAACCTCCCACTGCCACTGCGAAGCCATGCTTGGAACTGTGAAGCCAGTGGCACAGCACAGCGGTGGGGATGGCTGCACCCCGC
>NW_005842627.1:416561-423373 GCF_000455745.1 Alligator sinensis | reverse complement strand
GCAGGGCTCTGGCTGCATGCCAGCCTCCCTCTCCCCCTCTCCTGGGCAGGCAGCTGGGCAGCATGTGGGCAGCCCACACATGGTGGGCAGCACCACACTGTGCCCCGCATTGCTTGCCCGCAAAGCCCCCCCTCTCAAAGGGGTACCTCTGCCCTCACCCCCGGCCCTGCTCACAGCTGTGGTGTGCCACCTGAGGCCGGCAGCACCCCCTGCTCCCTCAGCCCCCAACCATCTTCCCCAGCCCTTCCCCACAGCCCCCAAGCCCCACTTACCTCTAGGATCCAGGGGTGAAGGGCATGGCTCCACAGTGGCAGTGCTTGCCCACAAAGGGGTGAAGGGCATGGCTCAACAGTGGCAGTGCTTGCCCACAAAGCCCCACCAGCCTGCATGCAGCCACCACCACCCCACACCACTGCGGAGCCATGCAGCCAGTTGCAAGGCATGCCGCTGCATGCAAGCCCCCTGTTCCACCCCCCGGCCGGGAGGCACATATGTGGCCACCACACTGCCACTGTCCCACCCTGTGCAACTTGCCCACAAAGCCATGAAGGTGGCCATGGGATGGTAATGCAGGGTGCAGTGGCAGAGTTGCGGTGGCAGCCTCTGTATGCGAACCCCGTCAGGCTGCCTTCACCCCCGGCCCTGCTCCTGGGAGTGGACACACCCCCCCCTTCTTGATCTACTCCCCCTGCACCTTCCCTTTGCCCTGCCCCTTCCCCTTCCCCCACACACTTACCTGGTGGGGTGGGTGTCAGTGTCTGTGTGCCTCTGTGCCTGCATCTCTGTGTTTGTGGGTCTAGGGGGCTGTTGTGAGGGGCATCAGGATGGATGTTGAGGCTGTGGGAGGGGAGTGTGGGGCACCAGCAGTGCTGGGGGGGCCTTTAATTTTTATCACAGATTTGGGGTTTTTAATCAGAGAATTTGCAATTTTTAATCAGACAAAACCAGGATCCCTGCTGATGGGAGAGAAGCCCCTGCCCCGCACCCCTGCCGGTGCCCTCATAATGCCCCAGATGAAAAGCAGCTTCATTGGAACACTGCTAATGCAGACAAAGCAATTCAAAGGAGTCACCACTCCAGGATTTGGCCAGAGTCACTCCACTAGTTTTGCAGGTTCTGTTGAGGAATCTTAAGGTAATGGTCTGAGGGGGGATGGGAAATGGTCCTCTCCAGTTCTACAGGAGACACAATATACAACAATCACACAGAAAACATGAACATGCTTTACAGCCAAGCCACTGCCCACCCCCAGCCCTGCCTGTGTTCCTCACGCCCAACCTGAAGCCACACCCATGCCTCTCATTCCTAGTTAACCTGCAGCCCCCCAGCCCAGCTGGTGCCCCTCACTCCTCACCCACAGCCCCCTGCCCTTCCAGCTCCCTCCCCCCCAAACCCTGCTGGTGCCACTCATTCCTGACCTGCAGCACCCTGCACTCCCAGAAAGAGGCAGCAATATGACTGTCAGGCAGAGCAATGACAAAAAGAGGGTGGTCAACGGGGGCAGGGACATGCTGCTTGGGACAAAAATAGGTTTAGAAGGAACAGGAGTACCAGAGAAGAGGGGCAAGCTTGAGGGGTAGAGGACAGGAGGGGGAACAAGTATTGAAGGGATCTGGTTGTAGGCTGGGGGGATATGGCTGCAGGCAATGATGATCTGCCAATGCAGCAGTTAAAAGATTGACATGCAAATAGACTCAGTGATAAGAAAATTCCTTTCATTGAGCCTGGGCTGTTTCTTTCTTCACTTCAACCCACACCATGCCCCTGCAATGTAGGGGTGGGGGTGTTAGCTCATGCTGGTCACTGTGTGGTGATCTCAGGGGGAGGGGGAGTTGGAGTAGACTGATTGCAGCCCCCCAACCCCACTTTGGGGAAAGCTGTCCTGGGCACAGGGATCTCTGGTACCCAAGGAATCTTAAATCAACCTCAATAAGAACCCCAGCCCACCCCCCATGCTGGTTCTCAGCTTTGGAAAAAGTCCCGCTTTTTTACGCAAGGGTACAAATGACAGGAGAGACAGGATTCTTTCTGTTTTACATAAAAATTCCTGTAGTCGGGTTTCCATTCAGGCTTTCCATTCAGGCTTTAGCCTGAGTAGTACATGATACCTAGATGCCAACACAAAGGGAGGTGGCGGGGGTGGGGGGAATGACAACCAAACCCTTTGTGTACCCCACACCCAGTGTAACAAGTATGCAGAAAAGGCAGGGGGCAAAACTGTTTCAGGAACAGGCCTGGGCAGTGGGGCAGCCTCTTTGGGAGTCCTGTAGTGCAGACCCCTCATGCCAGTCCAGATGTGTGAGGGGGAGGCAGGCAGGCTCACTCTTGCAGACCTTTGCATGAAAAGATTTCCTGCCCCAACCAGCAGTGCCCCATACAACAAGCAACAAGCTCCCAGAAAAAAGTGGGAGGCTTTTTCTTGGGACATGAAAGGCAAAAACAGGATAGAGTGATGTGAGGGTCAAAATATGAAAATGAGTGCTCTTGAGGGGGACACGGAGCAGAAACCCCTGGGCCATGCCCACAAGTTCTCAAAGGCATCCAAGGAGCCAGTGGATGCCACCCAGTGGTGCTCTGCTTGGAGGCAAATGTAAGCCAGTGACAGGAGAGCTGCCCTGCATTCCCTGGACACTTTCCTGGCCAGAGCCTCCTTCCTGGTCATGTACAGGGTCCACTTGGAAAGGGACAGGTGGAGACTGACCAGGAGGTCATGGGACTTAGTAGAGCCACAGATGGGGTGTCCAAAAATAAAAAGGTGGGGGTAAAGTTCATCCAGAACCTCAGAAGGAGGTTCCAGAGGTGGAGGTGAAGGGTCTGCAGCCTGGCACACTCTCATTTAATGTGCCCCGGGGTCCCCCTCTGCCTGCAGAAGGGACAGGAGACCTGGGTGTTGGCAATGCTTGCCCGTGGCAATGGCTCCATGGAGGAGCCACCAGATGAGGTCCCAGTAGCTTGTGAAATGAGGGTGGAATACAGGCTTAGCCACTGGGGCACCCCAGCTATGCCCTCACTGAGCAGGTCCCACTGCTTGGTGTCTGGGTGGGACATGCAGGCAGCATGGTGGATCATGCAGCACACGAGCATGTAGAGGTGGCAGTGATGGATGGTGAAGAAATGGAACAGTTTGCTGTGCTCCAACTGGCTTAGGTGGTAAAGCAGGGAGTGCCACAAGGCCAGGCAAGGTGAAAGCTCCACGACAAACTCAGGTGGGCTGGAGGACATGGGAGAGTGGCGGGAAAACAGGACCACCATCACATAGGACCTGGTTGAAAAAAGCAAGGGCATCAGGAGATAAGGCAGATTGCATCTCCTGGACTAGTTGGCAGGTTGCACACATCATGGGTAAACCCATGTGTTGGGCCAGTGTAGCCACACATCAGGCTGAATGGGGTTCCCAACAAGATCAGCCTGTCGGTAAGGGGACCCCAACACAACCCCCTCTGGGGTGGGACTGCAGGGAGGGATGGTAGCAAGGCTTTCCTGGGAAGGAGTGGGAGGAGACCTGTCAGGCACCAAGGTGGCATTGGTGCTTATCTTGGGGTCTAGGGAGAGGGGACTTTCCCTCTCAGGACTCACCAGGGTGATATCCAGGGCCCTGTTTCCCCCAGATCAGAGGAGGAGGGCTTTGCTGCTGCACCCTCCATTGGGTTAGCTGAGGCCTCAGCCTCGGGACCTGTCATCTCGGGGGGTAGGCAAGGGCATCAGGAGGCAAGGCAGATTTCCCCTCCTGGACCAGAGGGCAGGTCGCACATGTCATTGGTAGACCCATGCACCAGGCCAGTGCAGTGGGGTCCACCCACTGTTGCCTATCATAGTTCAGAAGGTCCCCAATATGGGTGACACCAGCCAGGATCAACCTCTGTCACAACCAGGGCATCTCTGCCTTTGGCACCTCCAGCTGGGGGCTCCAGAGGAGGGCCTCAACAAGCAGGTTGGTGCCCTGGATGACTGTTGCATGGGACCTGGAGGCAGAGACCAGCCTCCAGGCCTGGAGGAGGTCCTGGTAGAACTCCAGCAGCCCTCGCAGCTCCTGCAGGGAGAAGTCTCGCAGGCCAAGGA
The DNA here is from genome assembly GCF_000455745.1 of Alligator sinensis. Taxonomy (NCBI): domain Eukaryota; kingdom Metazoa; phylum Chordata; order Crocodylia; family Alligatoridae; genus Alligator; species Alligator sinensis. The sequence continues at coordinate 419,314 of NW_005842627.1, read as the reverse complement.
GCTGCCAGTCACATCAGGGCCCCCAGAAGTGGCAGAAGAAGACTCGCCTCAGGTAGCCTCATGCCATGTGGCTACCGACACCGTATAGCAGTCGCTGCAGGCCCTGAAGACAGAACATCAGAAATTGGCTACAGAGGCAAACTAGGCCCTGGCCACCCTCCCACAGGAGGAGGCTCAGGACCTCTGCAGTGACCCAGGGCCACCCTGGTGAGAAAAGCTACAGCACCCACCTCTGGAACCCTCCCAGAGCCTCAGGTGGCACAGGCAGCATGTGTAAGTGGTGCCAGAGCATGGACAGGACCAGCTGGTTCAGCACCAGCTCTCCCATGCAGGGAGAGATTTCAGGAGCCCTACCCATACCCAGAGCCACTCCACCACGCTTGCCTCCAGCTGGCGTTAGCTCTCCAGCAGGGAGGGGTGTGTGGGGGACATGTAGACCCCCAAGTTGAGCAGTGAGCCCACACTCCAAGGATCCTGTGGAGCATGGGTGGGAGTGAGCCCACCTGCCACCCAACACCCACTGTCAGGCCAAAGACCTGGACGCAGTTGACCTGGGCAGAGGAGGCCACTGAGTACAATGTCTGGCAGGCCTCCACCTGTGCCAGGTTGCCTGAGTCCTGGACCATGAGGAGCACGTCATTAGCATATTCTGACAGAATCAGACATACCTCCAGCTCCCAGAGCATCAACCCCGCCACCCGCCTCTGCAGGAGAACGAGGAAGGGATCCAGGGCCAAGGCATACAGTTGGCCTGACAGCAGGCAGCCCTGATGCACCCCTCTCCTGAATGGGATGGGCTCCATCAGGGTTCAGTTGAGCTTGACCAAACACTCTGGAGAGGCATACAGCACCTGGAGAGCTGGCACAAAGTGGGGCCTGAAGACAAAAGGCCCACTATGTGCCTGTGAAGTACCCATGATCCACCCTGTCAAATGCCTTCACCTAGTTTAGGAATAGGAGAGTGAAAGATAGGCCCTCCTGGCATGCTAGCTCCAGGAAGTCCCAAACCAGGTACAGATTGAAGATGCAATGTCCAGGCACCATGTACATCTGGTCGGGATGGATCACGTCCGTCAACATGGACCGCAGGTGCAGTGAGATGGCCTTTGTTGCCACTTTATAGTCTGTGCAGAGAAGAGACACAGGATGCCAGTTCCTCAGGTTGTGGGGAATCCCCATCTTTGGCAGGAGGGTCAGCATGGCCAGCAGGAAGGTCAGCACAGCCCTCCGGCATGACAGGGGGAGTTCCCCACTTCCCTCGAATTCAGCCCAGACCGTGGCAAGGTCCGGGCTGAGGACGTCCCAGAAGGCCCGATAGAACTCCGCATTCAGTCCGTTGATGCCTGGCACCAAAAACCCAGCCAGAGTAAGAGGAGCTCCCAGCTGGTCCCAGTCAACCACACTGACCTGTGGGAGTCCCTCCCACAGGGTCTGACAGGCTTCAGTGTTGGTCAGATCCAGGGAGAAGAGCTCTTCATAGAAGGCCCATGCGCACTGGTGCATCTCACCTGGATCCATGAGCGGGGTGCCATCACCTGCCAGAAGGCAGCTGATGTATTTCTTGGCCCCCTGCCTCCTCTCCAGGGTATAGAAGAAGCAGGAGCCGCAGTCCATCTTCCGAAGGAGCTGGATGCAGGAGCAGACAAACACACCACGGGGGCGTGGTCATCTAGAACGTGAAGCTCCTCCCACCTCTCCTGACAGTCTCCAGAGAGGGACAGGTTAGTTGGGTCAGTGGCCAGGCACCTCTCAAGCTCTAGAACTTCCCTCTTGAGCTGCTCCCGGATCGCCTCCCTCCGCTGGGTGTGCCTCCAAGGGTAGCTGCGGCAAAAATAGACAGGTGCGCATCTTTCCCATATCCCGCCATCTCTGAGCCAAAGGGAAAGCTGTCCTTTGCTCCTGACAGGCCAGCCAGAACTCCTGGAAGGCCTCACTCAAGCCCGCATCCTCTGGCAGACTGGCACTGAAATGCCAGTAGGCCGACCCTCGATGCCCAGACGCTAGTGTGGCCTGGGCCCAGACAAGGTGGTGATCTCCGAAAGGGGTCGGCTGGATGCCAGAGGAGTGGGCTGGGGAAAAACGCGGCAAAGAGATATAAACCCGGTCCAACTGGGAGTGGCATGCCTGCTCCTCCCCCACCCTCACATAGCCCCCCCCCCCCCCCCCCAAAAAAAGGAGGGGGGGGGGGGGGGTCAGTAGGGGGACAGGCATGCCAGATATCCACCAGGATCTCCCCAAGGACACCCACAGCAGCCTGGTTCTGCTCCCTGCCTGACTGGTCTTGTGGTTCTAGGGTGACGTTAATGTCCCCACCAAGGACTAGGCACTCGCAAGGGTTATGGATGCCAATAGATGTGGCTGCCTGGTGGAAAATATCCACTAACTCCAGGTCTCTTGCAGGGTGTAAACATTCAGAAGGTTCAGGACCAGGCCCTGCACCTGGACCTGGAGGTGCAGCAAGCTGCCTGGCACCACCTCAAAGTCCTGGAGAACCTCCAGCTCCAGGCCTGGAGAGAACAGTGTAGTCACACCGCAAAAGGTGGCCAGAGGAGACTAAAATAGACCCTGCCTCTGCACTGCAGCTGCCAATTAGGCTCATCAGCTGGAGTCATCAGGTTTTCCTGCAATAATACTGTGGGGTACCCTCCTTCCTGAATGAAGGAGAGCATCCAGCACCTCCGGAGACCCTTCCTATAGCCGTGGACATTGAGGGTCATGATCTTAAATGACCTCATGGCTGAGGGGGTGGAGTA
>NW_005842627.1:408599-416551 GCF_000455745.1 Alligator sinensis | reverse complement strand
TACCACTGGTGTGGGGCCCGCCAGTTCATGTAGCATCGTCCCATATGTCTAGAGGCTGTCTATGAAATTGCAGGCCCGACTATAAATCTGGGTGTTGCAGTTTTTGGGTCCCTTGCCTTTCCCCACCAGCGCCCTCACAGTGGCAAGGATGCTGTCAAAATATCTCCAGCAGTCCAAGGCCAGCTGTACCTTGCTGGCAGACTGGTTGGTGCAGTCATGGTCAAGAAATGCAAGTAGTTCATCCCTGGGGACCGCTGTCAGTGAGAGGTCTGCAGGTTCCATGGAGCCTGCTAGTTCTCAGGCATACTCCCCCTGGTCCTGAGGCTCAGTGGGCTCCTTAAGCACCATCTGAACCCCCCGGTCCACTAAGACCCCAGACTCTGGTTGGGATTGGGAGAGCTCTGCAGCTCCTTGAGACAGGGGTGGGGGTAAGGGTGGGGGCAGGGCTCCTTCACAAGATGGTGGGGTAGAGCTGGAGCCCCAGGGGGTCTGTGCAGGGTTCTGTACAAATTGGCCTGTTGATTAGGGAGCCCACAGTGATCCCCTCTGGTACAGGACTATGGGGCAGGATGGAGATGAGGTTTTTCTGGGAAGGAGAGGGGAGAGACCTGTCAGGCACTGGGATGGCTTCGGCATCTGCCTTGGGGTCCTGGGAAAGGAGACCCCCTCCCTCAGGATTCACTGGGGTGAGCCCCATGGCCTCTGTATCCCCCAGATTGTTACAGGGAGGAGGCTTCACTGCCAGGCCTTCCATTGGGTAGGCCTCAGCCTCGGCACCAGGGCCTATCCCATGAGACCATGGGTTAGCAGAATGGGGGGCTTCCTCCATGGGCTTCTGTTCAGGACTGTCTAGCAGCCCTGAAACCTCCTCCACAGAGATCACCCATTTGAGCTTTCCTGGGGGTGAAGTGTCAGGCACAGCTGGGGAGGCCCCTGGAAGCTGGGCCACTCCTTTCCCCCTGCCATGTGGTGGCCTTGGGAAAGGGAGAGGAGTCCTCCATGTCAGAGGGCTCCTGCTGTGCCCGAACCTTCCTCTTGCCTTTATGCCCAGAGGGGACCTGCACCCATTCAGTCACGGGGTGGTCCTCAGGTGGGCAGGCTCCAGTAGGTGAAGGTAAGGGTTGAGGGGGTGGGGCAGCCATGATAGGGGCATGACCAGGGGCAGGGGGGCCCTGCTCCCTCTGTCCCCCTTGTTGCTGGTGCCCTCCCCAGGACTCTGCCAAACTTGGTTGGGGTGGAGTCCCTTGGGCTCATGGGCGGGGCTTGTAGTTGTGGCTGGGGTGCCAGGGGGGCCTACCAGTGGTAGGGCCACCCCTTTTACCGTTGGAACCCATGGAAGTCCTCCCCATCTGGCCCCCGGGGCCTCATGATGCAAGTGCCCCAGGGCATGGCACCACAGGTCCCCCTGTGTATCAAAAACCTCACCCAGGCCCCCTGATAAGCAACTGCCAGGTACCCCTCAGCCTCCAGCCATGCTCCTGCCACCAGCTGGATCATAACCTGGTGACGGAAAGAGCGCATGTGGCGGATGCCAGGGTCTTGGCACCGCAGCGAGAGGGCCACCACCGGGGAGATACCCTGGGAAGAGTTTGGAGCTGGGGGAGCAGGGCTCAATTAGGGATACAGGGAGGGATGGAGCTGAGGACTACCCTGGTCTTCAGCTCTCCTAGAGGCTCAAGGATGACATATTTGCCCTCCACCATGAGCCCCCTCTCCACCGCCTTTTGTGCGGCAGCCTCAGCGGCAAGGAAAAAGACCCCCTTGACATGAAAGTGGGAAGCTACCATGATCTTGGGGGCCCCCACTACCCAAGCCAGGGCCTGCACCCAGGTCTCAAAGGGCAGGTTCTCCCACTTGGGCAGTTGGCACTTCACCCCATGCCTGCAGGTGAGTGCCGCAAAGAGGGCCCTGCTGCCTGAGCTGGAAGGGCCAGCGGTGGGGGGGGCCAGACCCCCTGGCTTTGGGTCTCCTGGCAGCTGCCTGTGCATAGCTGTGGTCCCGCCTCCTCCCCGGGGGCCACATTGGTGGGGCTGGGGCTAGGGCCAGTGACAGACTGAGTGGGTGTGCTGGCTGGTGTAGGGCACACCAGGGCCCCTCAAGCACTGGTGTTCTAGGCTTGGAGGCAAGACCCTTGCCTTTCCCACCCCAGCTGTGGAGGAGGTTGAAGAGGAGCCCTTCCCACTCCTCTTGGTCCCTGATGATGGCAAGGGGGATTGGGAACCCCTTCGATGGGGGCCTGGCCAGGGGAGACCCCCTGGCCCTGTTGGTTCCCTACTGGAGTCCCATGTGCCCCTGCAGCAGAGGTTGCAGGCTTCTCCACCCCCAGAAGAGGTTGGTCGGACTCTGCCTCCGGAGTGGAGGCCACAGGGGCATGCATCCCCTTTGGGGCTTGGCTGGGATCTGCTCCCCTAGTGGGGGCTGAAGGAAGCTTTGTGCAGGCATCTGTCCCTCTAGAAGGTTCCTGCCCTGTCATTGTTTCACATGAGAGCAGGCAAGAAAAAAATATATATATCCAGTGCAGCTGCTGGATCTAGTAGGGGCAGGAGCTCACTGACCTACAGCCCCACAGGAAAAAAAATGGGAGGGCTATGGTTTGGGAATGTGGGGGGAGGAGGAACACGCACGCATGCATGCACACTCTGGGGAAATGAGCTGTCTCACTCAGCCACACAACAAACACTAGGGCAGAGGGAGTGGACCACAGGACTTACCATACAAAGGCAAGAACACACAGGGAAGGCTGCTGAGGCAAATGTAAAAAGATGGTTGGAGTGGTGGAGGGGCTTTGTTTGTGGAAGATCTGTCCAGGAGACCCTCAGGCCTCTAGCCAGGTGCTCAGCAGCAGAGCAGGAGGCAGGAAGACAAAGCAGGATCAGATGCAATGAGGTAGCTATGGGGGAGGGAAGGAGCAGTCAGTGAATTAGGAAGTAATCCAGTGCAGGTGTGGTGTCATGTGGTGCAAGGTGGTGCAGCCAGGAATCTCCCTCTCTTGAGAGTGGGCAGCAGCAGAAACAGCAGCAGCAGCAGCAATGGTAAGAGCTGTCCCATTCAGCGACTCAGCATGTGCTTCTGGTGAAAGTGGAGGTGAAGGTGGGGGTTGGCCTGACAAGGCAGGTGTGGCAGGCAAGGCATCTTTAGGTTCCAGCTGTGATGGTGGAGGAGAAGGGGCTGACAGGCAGTGCAGGCTCCCTTCCCCAGCTGTCCCTCAACTGCGACTTGGCGGCAGGCTGGGCAGCAGGCTGGAACAGGGGTGCAGAAGCTGGGGTTTGGTGCTGGGGTGCGGTGCAGAGCAGTGGGCCCCTCCCTGAGGTGGGGCAGCAGCACGCAGTAGAGGACCCCTCCTGTGGGGGGGAGCAGCAACAGCAGCAGCCCAAGGTAGGAAGGGGTGCTGCCAATTTACTCCCAAAAGCTCTGAGACCAAGCCAGCAGCTAGTAGTAGCCAGAAGCAGGAAAGGGCCTGGCTATCTTCTCCCCAGAAGCTCCTGAGACCAAGCTAGCAGCAGCCTAGGATAGGAAGGGGCATGGCCAACTTCCTTCTAGAGGATCCTCCCTCAGAAGCTCCTGAGGGCAAGTACCCTGAGCTACTTGCCAGGGCAGGTTTTTATGTTGTTGGGGCCAGCACAGGTGCTGGCCTCAGACTCTAGCTCCCCCTTGCTGTAGACCCAGGAGGAGCTGGGCAGGGTTATTTTGCCCCAAGTGGCACAGTTTGCCCTATACCAAAGTGCATGTCTGGGCGCATGTGCTGAGACTAAAAGCCCCGGCTGAGATTTTTACTGCTTCTATTTGAGCTGCTGCACGCACATGTAGATCTACAAGGTCCCTTCTGACCCTACTTCTGTGATTCTATGTAACTGCATGTGTGGATACATCCTTAGAGACCAACTCTTTCAAAGTTAGTCTTTTGGTGGAAAACAACAGGAAGAAGTAGAAGTAAATGTTTAGGTCTAGCCTACTGGGAGTTTTGCTCTTGACATGAGTGAGAAACAGAAAGAGTCCCTTAAGCTGTAGTTTAACATATGCAATCATGGCGAGTACTCAGGCTTTTCCTGGATCCCAGAAAGTAAGAAATTATTTACTTTGTTTCTTTTCTCAAGAACTTCATTGCTTGTTAACTGAACAAAGGTATTATAAGGTATAATAATTGATAAAATACTAGTTTCAGTTTACAACACATCCACATAAAAAGTAATCTGAATGTAATGAGTCTTGGAGTTAAGTGGAGTGACATGATAGGATCAGTCTATTCAGAGGCCCTTAATATTTTTTTCTTTCTTTTTTTTTTTTTTAAGTTACTGGCCTGTCAAATGCACACTCCATTAAGACTATAGCAAGGCATTATCAAATCTATGCATTAGGCTCAAGGCTTTTGAAAGGATGTAAATAGTATCTTGGCATGCCTACTTTATGTTAAATAAAATGAGAGGAAAAAAGGAAAGATTATCTCCAACTCTTGACCTCACCTACTCACAGGCAAAAACAGTTAAGGCAATGACAGTTACTTCAGATAACCTGTGCCCCTACTTAATTTAATTCAAGCTTGTTCACCTTGCAGATTTCCACTGTCAGGCCTGGACACCAAATAATTTATTCCTCTAAGATTCAGTATATAGGAATCTGAAGCACAAACAAGGCAATACTGTGGGGTGAAAAGACATTCCAGCTTCAGTACATTCCAGTTTTGGATCAGGGTCATGGGTACATTTTTCAAGTTCAGCTCAGGGGCAGGCCCAGCTTTGAAAATTTATCCTTCAAGAAACAATAACCCTGAGTCCAGACCTGGGAAAAACTGGAAAAGAAATCCAGAAATAAAAAATTGCTTTTAACTTATATCCTATAAGTCAGTGGTGTCCAACTTCTTCCTCTCATGGGCTGGATGGGCAGTGCCTGGTCCAGCCACAGGCCAAATCTGGCTAGTGGGCTCAATCAGGCTGACATAGCTCCATTTGGCTCCACTGGCTCCATTTGGCCAAAGTACACAGTCTGACCCTGACCCATCCATGTGGGGGAAGGTGAGGGGCAGTGAGGAGCAGCCCAGTCCTGATCTGGATGCTTGTGGGGAGGGGAGGAAAGCAGAGCAGCCACAATCTTGATGTTTGGGAGTAGCTTGGCCCCAATTTAGATGTGCTGGGGAGTGGAAGGAGTACTTTGGCCCAAATCCAGATGTCAGGCAGGGCAAGGTAGAGTGACCTCAATCTGGACCTTGGGGCAGTGGAACAGAGTAGCCCCAATTCAAATGCATGGGGAGAGTAGCAGCCCCACCCTGATCTAGATGCCAGAGAGGGGTAGAAAAGGTGAGGCAGCCACTATCCACACGTGTGAGGATGGGGAGCAGTCTGGCCTGATCCGGACATGCACGGGGTGGGCCCAGACCTGATCCTGCCATGCTGCAATGGCCTAAGCATGGCTGGAGCCGGCCTCATGGAGTTTCATTTTTGGCAAATTTTTGTTGAGCAGTGGAGATCCCCACAAGCTGGACATCATGGCTCCACAAGCTGGATTTGGCTCACAAGCAGGAGACTGAGCAGACCTGCTGCAGGTGAAATAGAATCTGGTCTGAAGCATCCAATCAGGAAGCTAAGTTTACATTTCACAAAAGACAGATTTTGAGATCCTTAAAATTGCATTATACAGTTTTGGTTGTTATTCTCATCATAACTATGTCCTGCTTTATACAAATATGTCTGTTGAAGGCTGATCGAGCTGGGTAATAAATAATATTGTGACCTGAACACCACATGTATCACACTGATAAAGGCCAAAGAAGTAGTCTCATGAAACTAGGGTTTGTAGGAGGCGAGGTGAGGAATCGTTGAGTGAGTTACTAATTGGCTACTGGTGTTTTGCTTAAATTTGATTGTTTTGTTTACAAGAATCTAGAATTGGTATTCTTTTTTTTTTTTATTTGTAGGCAGAAATAGAATGTAATAAAATCAGAGCATGAAGTGATATGGAACTAGCTGAGCTCAGCAATGGGGCAGAAAAGATAAAATGCCTGCTATGGGAATTGCAATTTGGAACTTAGTATTATACAGCTAGTGAAAGAAAGAATAAACTGATGTTAAACAATAGGAAGGCATACCTTTCCTACCAGGTTAAGATAAATACTTATCCTGCAGTGTTGAATGTGTTTGGCTACATGAACGACTGGTGCCTCCTCAAACTGCATAAAATGGCTCTCCAAAATTCCAGCTTAAAAGTGGGAAATGAGAACTGCTGTAGCAAATTACCAATCAACATGCTTTGCCAATCTTAAACTACCAGTATAAAGTTTAGATTAATTTTATGTCAGTAACAAAGCAGCTATTAGAAAGGTTAAAAGGTTACATTTAACATAACTTTAGGACTGGAAAGAAACAGAGGGTGATGCTCAGCATGAGTCAGACCACGAAGAAGAGATAGAAGTTAATGTTAAAAACATTAACTGAAACGGTGCATAAACTTCCATGAACTACATCCCACTTTGTCTACCTCTATTCTGCCTTCTTCCTGACTTTAGATCAGCATAGCTAACTCCCTGTCTTCTCATAATAGCCTCAAGCATAACTGCAGCTAGCTTCCCCATTGATTGCATTTAATGCACAGAAAACTAAATCACACTACTTAGGGATGAGAAACAAATGGAAATAATGCCTACATAATGGCATTTTATTTATTCCTTCTGTAATATGGTTTTGATATAACCACCTTTTGACTCCTCTGTTACAACTAATGATTTACCTTAGTGTTTCCTGCATATGCCTTAACACTAAGTCATGAAAAAGAGGAAAAAGAGGGAAAGGGGCCAGGAGGCTTCCTTGGCTGACCAGAGAAATCCAGGGCAGCCTAAGGGCCAAAAGGGGAGCACATAAAAAGTGGAAACAGGGAGAGATCACCAAAGACGAATATACCTCCTCTGCTCGCGCTTGTAGGGAGGCAGTTAGACGGGCCAAAGCTACCATGGAGCTGAGGATGGCATCCCAAGTAAAGGACAACAAGAAATTGTTCTTTAGATATATAGGGAGTAAAAGGAAGGCCCAGGGAGGAATAGGACCCCTGCTAAATGGGCAGAAGCAATTGGTGACGGACAGGGGGGACAAGGCTGAACTCCTCAACGAGTTCTTTGCCTCAGTGTTCCTAAGCGAGGGGCACGACAAGTCTCTCACTGGGGTTGTAGAGAGGCAGCAGCAAGGCGCCAGACTACCATGCGTAGACCCTGAGATGGTGCAGAGTCTCTTGGAAGAACTGGATGCCTTTAAGTCGGCAGGCCCGGATGAGATCCATCCGAGGGTGCTGAAGGCACTGGCCGACATCATTGCAGAGCAGCTGGCGGGAATATTTGAATGCTCGTGGTGCACGGGCCAAGTCCCGGAGGACTGGAAAAGGGCCAATGTGGTCCCCATTTTCAAGAAGGGGAGGAAGGAGCATCCGGGCAACTATAGGCCAGTCAGTCTCACCTCCATCCTTGGCAAAGTCTTTGAAAAAATTATCAAGGCTCACATTTGCAAGAGCCCGGCAGGACAAATTATGCTGAGGGGAAACCAGCACGGGCTCGTGGCAGGCAGATCGTGCCTGACCAATCTAGTCTCTTTTTATGACCAAGTTACGAAACGCCTGGACACAGGAGGAGGGGTGGATGTCGTATACTTAGACTTCAAGAAGGCCTTCGATACGGTATCCCACCCCATACTGGTGAACAAGTTAAGAGGCTGTGACTTGGATGACTACACAGTCCGGTGGGTGGCAAATTGACTGGAGGGTCGCACCCAGAGAGTCGTGGTAGATGGGTCGGTTTCAACTTGGAAGGATGTGGGCAGTGGGGTCCCGCAGGGCTCGGTCCTTGGACCAATACTCTTTAATGTCTTCATCAGCGACTTGGATGAGGGAGTGAAGTATACTCTGTCCAAGTTTGCAGATGACACAAAGCTATGGGGAGAAGTGGACACGCCAGAGGGCAGGGAACAGCTGCAAGCAGA
>NW_005842627.1:393911-408054 GCF_000455745.1 Alligator sinensis | reverse complement strand
TTCCTGCCTATGCAGGGGGTTGGACTCGATGATCTATTGAGGTCCCTTCCGACCCTAACATCTATGAATCTATGAATCTATGACCAAATTCTTGATGGTCCCAAATGGTAATAGCAAAATCTGTCTATGCACCTAGTTTGTATATGTAATAGCTGGTACAATTAACGTGCAACTCTCTTGTACTTGACAATGCAGGTTCAGTATTCCTAACCAGAGATGAGGGAAGTTTTCCAATTTTTTTTTTTATGAAAAGATAGCTAAAATCAAGTTGTGAACTAAAACAAATGTAGTACCATAGTGATACAACCAGAATAGAATCATTTTCTCAAAATCCACACAGAGTTCTTTTTTTCAGTAATCTTCATAACTAGGCAAATTGTAGGCCAAAAGCTTTTGCACTATTAATTCTTATGTCATTTTCCTAATGTATGTGTTCTCCCTTTTTCTGTTCTTGTAGTTGAGAGCTTTCTCTCCCACCTACATGAGTACCAATGGTCCTTTTATGGGGGTAACAAGTTGTATTTGCCTTAAGTCTCTGGCAAGCTATTTAATGCTATGAAAGTTTATGGGACTACTCACTAGAGATTAAGAATTAGGAGGGGAAATCTCTGCAAAAGCTCAAATGACATACATGCTATGTTCCCTTTATACACGATTATAAAATCAGCAGAGCCCAGGATGCTGATAAAATACTGGCATTTGGCTGCACTGATGGTTGGATAATATATGCTTCAATTTTTTTTCTGTTTTTCTTTTCCAAGTTATTGAATCCACAAAGTAAAGAAACTGATTTGTCCTTCAAGTGTACTACAGAAGATATTCCATAGGAATACTTTATGCATAGATGTCTGGTTGTCACAGTCAATCTAATGAAGCAAATTATAAGCGTACCATATCTGACACCATATCTGAGACACTTTTGTGTCACTGTTTTCATTATTGGGAACAAATAGCAAAACTAGGGCAATTTCACAGAATTCCCTGATCTCCAAATCAAGAAACTCTTAAACTTAATAGAAATATGTATTTGTAGCTGGTTTTACTTTAATTGCACCTACAAGGAATTTTAAAAAAAAAATCTTCTGAGGATATATGTGACCCCTAATTACAACTCTGTAAAGACAGAGACTGGAAATTAACTGAAATAAGACAGTTTTTTTCTAGTTACATGCAAACTATAATTATATTGGTTATATAAACATTTTAACTGGGGAAAAAGCATTAGATAATTGAAGGCAAACCCTCCCCCGGCCCCCATCAGCCACCACTTCTAGCACAGCTAAAGAATAACATCAACTGGGCAAGTAGGACCTCGCATTTTAAGCTGCTTTTGTATTTGTATGATATAGTGGTTTGCTTGTTCTCTTTCATTCTGTCCTTGAGGGAAACAGCTTTTGTAGAAAAAAACCTTAGGGAATATTTAAAATATAATCTATTTTTATGCAACTATGCATGGGGAGGGTTAGTTATTTTATTGGTGTTGTACCAACAAATACCACTCCATATAAAATCATATAAATAACTACCAAAAGATGGAGACTGCTGATTGATGTGCTGAATAATTGCTACCTGCTTAACCAATGTGAAAAGGATGTCTAGACTCAGCTTTCATTAATGATGAAGGGAAGAGAAAATTAGAAACAGTTACAATGGCAACATGCCTACATAGTAGGGCTGTGCAAAGTTTTGGATCATGATTCAGATTTAGAGATGATTCAGAGGCTGAATCTATAAATCCAAATCAAATTGTGGGAAGCTTTAGGCTTTCCAAATCAATTTGGAGCTTCCAAATCGATTCGGAAAAGATTCGGAGATTCAGCCATTGGGTATAATGGGTAATCAATGAAATATCTATAACTTTGTTGTCTTCTGGCTGATTCAGATGCAACTTGAAGGGTAGTAGCCACTGCTAAGAGCATGAACCATGCCAAGGTTCAAGATGATAGGTGCAGGGCATTCTGGGAAACGGCACCCCAAATTTTTTAAAGCAAAACTCGTGTCACGTGTGTGTGTTAAGCTACAGTGGGGTGAAAATTGTAGGGATGGTACCTCTTGCTGAGGCCACAAAGCCTGCCAAGTTTCAAGGAGATGGGTGCAGCAGTTTGGGGGAAACTGCACCTCAAGCTGTGGACAAACAAAACTCGTGACATGGGTGACACTGTGTGTGTTAAGGCACAGCAGGGTGAAAGCTGCAGGCATGCTAGCCCCTGTTGAGGCCGCAAAGCCTGCCAGCTTTCAATGAGATAGGTGCAGGCATTCTGGGGCCCTGCACCTCTAGCTGCTGACGGGCAAAACTTGTGACATGGGTGCTTGTGCAATTGACTGTGCCTGTCTGGGGTGGGGGGAGGTTTGAAGCTACTGCAGGCCTGGCTGCTAAGCTACTGTGTTACCAGTCAATCATGATTCACTCAGGGACCAGCTCAATACACAGTATCTAGCTAATGTAACAAGTTAACAAGCAAGGATTAACACCTACAAAAGCAGAGACTAAGGAGAGGAAATTATCAATAGACAATCAACTGCCCCAAGACAGAGAGAGTCAGTTGCACAAGCACCCAAGTCATGAGTTTTGTCTGTCAGCAGCTAGGGGTGCAGGGCTCCAGAACCCCTCTGCACCGATCTCCTTACCAGCTGGCAGGCTTCGTGGCTGCAGCAGGGCTTAGCAGCCAGGCCTGCAGTAGTTCCCCCTCCCCCCATACTGTGCCCCAAGACAGACACAGTTGCACAAGCACTCATGACATAAGTTTGGGCTGTCAGCAGCTAGAAGTGCAGAGCCCTAGAACCCCTGCACCTATCTCCTTGACAGCTGTCAGGCTTTGTGGCCTCAACAGGGGCTAGCAGGCCTGCAGCTTTCACCCTGCTGTGCCTTAACACACACAAGTGTCACCCATGTCATGAGATTTGCTTGTCCGCAGCTTGAGGTGCAGTTCCCACCAAACCCCTGCACCTATCTACTTGAAACTTGGCAGCATTTGTAGCCTTACCAGGGCTTACCATCTCTGAAGTTTTCACCCCCCTGTGGTGTAACACATACATGTGACATGAGTTTTGCTTTCAAGAATGTGGGATGCAGTTTCCCCTGAACCCCTACACCTATCTCCTTGAAACCTGGCAGGCTTTATGCTGTCAGCAGAGGATACCACCCTTGCAAGTTTAATCCAAATCATACAGCAAACAACAAAGTTATAGATATTTCATTGATTCCCCATTATACCCTATGGCCAAATCTCCGAATCAGCTCCGAAGCTTCAAAGCCGATTCAGCCAAATTGAAGCGGAAAAACCAATTCAAAGCTCCAAATCAGCCGAATCTGAACCTGAATTGAATAGTTCTCTATTTGCATAGGCCTACGACATAGTGTGATCATATTTGATGTGCTCTACAAACAAAATTCAATTGCTGATAAAACTTAAAATGGATGAAGGTGATATTCAAAATATTCTAAAGGACTTCTCTTTACTGTGTAGTTACCCAGGAGAAGTGCAGTAATAATTTTGATGAAGGTTGTCTTAAATATTTTATGTAGCACACATGAAAATACACATCAGCAGCTTCTTTGCATTGGATATCCACCTGGAAAAAAACCCCAACAATATCCTGGGACTGGTTCCTCTTTAGTTAGGGGGTACACATGCCCCCTCAGCAACCAGTCAGTGACTGGGGAGGGGTCCCCCTGTAACCAGTCTTGCTGACCAGGGGGTCCCCCCCATGGACCACTCTCACCAAATGGGAGGGGGAGATCCCCCCGTGGCCGATCATGAGGTGGCTGATCACTGTGGCCACTTCTGGAAGTGACAGTGACCACTTCCAGGAGTGCCACAGGACTCCCACTCCCCAGCCGGTGCTCGTGGGGGGGCACCAGTGCTCCCACCTACCCCCACCCTGCCTATCACCTAAGCAATGAGTACAGCCAGTCAGGGGGTGCACCAGCCTTCTTAGGGGGTGCATGTGCACCCCTGTGCACTCCCTATGCATTGCAACTGTCTTGTAACAAAACTATATAGACTCAACATTTCACTCTGAGTTATGACCTGAGGGAAGGTGATGCTAAATTGACATCTCTCTCTCTCTCTCTTTGAGTGGGAGAACAAGTGCAGTGCAGGTCACAGTGGAGCTATGGTCCCATAACAATGGACTTCAATCCCATCTTGGGAAGCTAGTGTGGAGGTTGGATCCATCTCATTAGCCATCACAACTGGGGAAAGGAAGTGGTATATGAGAAAAATATTAAAGATGAAGGCAGCCATCCTTTCACACACTTTCTAAAAACCACAGCACCATGATTTTGGAAACAGCTGCAATGACAAATCTATTCTGTTACATTGCCTACAGCTCCCCAGCAGCAAAGAGCCAAGCTCAGCAGAATTCAGCTCTTGCAAATTACTAGATGCAGCTTGTGTTTCGATGAGATGGGGAAAATGAGAAGCTGTATTATTGCCATCAGTTGAAAAGCAAGACAGGAAGGTCAGGGGATTGTCACCAGACTGAAAACTCTTACAAGGACATGCTCTGTGTTGATACAGGTTTCTACAGATGCCTACTAGTATTTTATCAAAATGGAAAGAGGCAGCAGTGGTCCAGGATCTCATTTATATAACAAAAGACTGTTAAGAGGAAGTTAATTGAAGTACATAAATCCTGAAGAGCATTGCATCAAGGCAAATAACTATTTTTAGACTAATCTAGATGGAATGACGAGAGACTGCACACAAAAATGGAAGAAAAACTCATTTAAAAAATAACTAGGAAACTTTCCACACTTCATGAGTGCCCATGAGACAAGATTACTCAAAAATAATTAGATATTATCCTACAAAAATGAAGATTAAAAGTGGACAGGGAAATAGAGAGAGACAAAAAACATGCAACACAAAAGGTCATTATTTGTTCCCAATAATGTTTCATAGTGCATTTTAAAGGCCTGAGAAGTCAATCAACTAAGACTCCTACAGCCAAAAGTAAAGTTGAACCTTAATTCTGCAAAAGAGAGAATCATCATTTATTGCACACTGTTAAATATATATAAAAATGGATGCAAACCTAATTGCTCTAGCAAGAATGTTCAAGAGTGCCCTGCAAGGAAACTTTGTGTATGACTATGGTGCATGCTATGACTGATCCTAGTGAGGATGGAAACAGCATTGAAGAGTATTTTTGTATCGATGACATGATCAGGTTGGAAGAAATAAAGACTAGCTGGGGGGTGGGGAGCGGGAAGGAAATCTCTGATCTTTTGGTTCTAGCAGTTGGGAGTAAAGGGAGAGGGGAGATGCTCCATGATAGTGGAGGCAGAATAGCAGGAAAATCCCCACTGAAAGCTTGCTCTGCCCTCCCCACTTCTCTTCAGTGCATTGTCAGAAGCAGATCGAGAGTGGGTGTAGTGATCACTCCCTGGAAGCAGCACTTGGGTACTTTTTTTTTTTAAGTCCTTGAATCAGCTAATCATTTCCCCTCAGCCCAACACACTTCCCCTTCAAGCTCAGCAGCACATCCATCCCCTTGCATGACCCCCTTTCCCCACCCACTGCTGCTACTATCCCCACTGCATCCAGCTGTCCCCAGGGGTTTGGGGAGCTCCAGAGCTGCTCCTGCCCCTCTCCAGCCTGGTTGCACAGGGAATCAAGTTCAGCTGGGGACAGTAGCAGGAGCAATGGCAGGCAGGTTCCTCCAGTTCTGACCATTTCATGCAGCCTTGGCCCCTTGTCTGAATTCTCATCTGGCACAGGTACTTATCTATCCCTGTGCTCTCTCAAGATGGCCTATGACACAGTGGAATTGTTTGAAGAAATTGCCACTTTTTGAAGCTACATAGTCATATCACAGGTTGGTGTTAAAATAATGTAGCCATGATGGTCCAGGAAAAAAGTGAGAGGCAAGGATTCTTGTCTGTGATATCTTGTATTTGACCAACTGTATAGGTGGCATATACTGAGACACACTTTTGAGGGGGATGGGGTTTGTTGGTGCTGCTTGGGGTTTTATTTTCCTTCGAGCAGAACAGATTCTGTATGAAGAGATTTAGCCAAGTAACTCCTGTAAAGATAAAGCTTGGATTGTGACTTGAATATGTTTATTGACAAGAAACAGTCTTGTACTTACTTAAGAGCTGATCCCATGTGCCATGGTGTCACTTGAAACAAGAGACTCTCAACCTTGCAGCGATCCTGATTAATATAGTGATAGAAACCAGAAGTACCTTCTCATGCCATTTGAAGTGACAATATTGACTTCTAAAAAGGCGCATCTATGTGAGATGCATTAATATGCATTAGCTTAAGTTAATGCACATTACAGGCACATGTCTACACATGCATGCCCTTAATGCACATTAACTTAAGCTAATTACGCCTAAATTTAGGTGCAATTAGTTAATGCACATAAACACATGTGTAGACATGACTTGGCACTAGCTTTAGTGCTGGGTCTGTCCTGCCACTAGGAGGCCAGCCTAAGCCCAGCCCCAGGGAACATTCAGATGTTGGGGTGCTGGGCACTCACGCCCCCCGCCCCCTCTCGCCCCCCCCCCACCACACACACACACACACACACACACACACACACACACACACACAGGCTCCCACTGTGGGCTTAATGACCCAAAATATTCTCTATGGGTTTTCCCCTTGTATATAGTTTCCCACTTGTAAGTGGGTTTTTTATTGCTGCTGGGTGAGGAAGGTCATGGAGGGGCTCTGTTGGTTGAGGGGGGCAGAGGGTTCTGTTTGTTGAGTGGGGAGGGATGGGGTGGGTGTTATGAGGGTAATAAAGGGGTTTTTTTTGTTTCACCCATGTGCATGTCCTGAGAGTGATGCTGAGGGTGGGCAGAGGGTAGGGGCATGTGGGCAGTGGGGCAGGATGTCTGGACTAGAGAGTGCAAAAGAAAGGGGTCAGGCAGGGCCTCCTGCAGCCAGTGCCCTGGTGTTGAGCTGAAGTTAATTTGCTTTTATATATTCTTGCCATTTTAGCAATAGATTATATTTAGCTGTTGAGTGTGCGGGCCGGTCACGAGCCGGGCCCTTTTTCGTGCTGTGCGCGGGCTGTGGCCAGCAGCCCGGGCATGCGGGGTTGGAGAGAGGGCGCGCGTCAAGCTAGAATTGGGCACAGACTCGTAGCGGTAGATTTAAAGATTGTTTACTTACACCGGAGATGGTTGCAGTGCAGGCTGGAAAACTTGCTTGAGTTGCGGTTACAGACAAAACAACATGAACGGTCACGTGGAGTTTGCTAGGCTCCACGGAAACAGAGCTCCGGATGCTCTGGACAAGCGCGCCACCAAAATAGGAACTTTGTAGATACGTCTTATTAAATTATCGCTCGAAGACGGGAAGAGGTGGGCGATGGATCAGGTCGCCAAACTCCTCTGAATCTCACACAGGGTTTCTATTACCCTGCCGTGTACCCAGAGTCCCCACGAGATGGATGTGGAGTCCTCTTCGGCTTGGGCGGAAACTGCTCAAGCCTCTTATACAGCTAGCAGGCCAATCGTTAGCCGCCACGTGGGAATAATTTAGAACTAGCCAATAGCAGGACACAAATTTGCATGCGGGTGGCAGGAACTCCTTTGCACCGTGCATTTCTCTTGCAACTTGAGCAATGCACCCTGCAAAGGAAGCTATAAATTGGCGGGAAATTCTCCCTTGCACCGGGGTTCTCCTCTGCAGCAGAAAACTCCACCGTGCAACGAAGCTGCAATTTAGCGGGTATAATTCTAGTGCCAAAGCACACACAAAATCATACCTTTGGGTTATGACATTGAATTAAAATTAACTTAGCTTTTGGATATAATAATTTATAATTATAATTTATTGCCCTGTCATTTAAACCTTATTAAATAACAAATATTTATTTTAGTTTGCTTAAACAATTATATAGCTTAACTCTAGTTAACGTTTTATTTTAACTTTTATACTAGATAAGCATTAATGTAACAGTTGGTTAAATATAGTATAAGAGAAATGTTGTGTATGCAAGAGCTGTAGTATGTCTGGGATGTTCCTGGGCAAAGAAAGTTAGTGGTATTCTTTATTGATTCTTAGTTTGGTGACAGGTACTGGAGCCTTAGTTCCAGCCAGCCTGTCAGCTGGCACCTCACATTGAAAAGGAAGCCTCTTCTTTCCCAAGAGCTAATTAAAGCAGGCTTGCCCTCTCCAGAAAGCTCAGGCATTGAGGATGGCCATAATCTCCTCCAGCAGGAAGAGAGCACATGTGGAGATGCCTTCTATCTGACTTCATACTTTACCCTCTAGACCAAGTTCAGGCATAGAAAGAGAGAAAAAGTACAGTTGCTGCTAACACGGCTTTCAGTCATTACTGTGGTACTTAGTTAAGGTATAGGCATTTGGTTTCAACATTTTTGTGAAAGTGTACAATTAGCACATGATAAAGATATTTCTATTGTGATATTGGCACACATGAAACATGACCACCTCACCCTCCTCCCCACAATAAAATGATTTAGCCAAACCAGTTAGCTCTAAAGATAAATTTTATTGAAACACCAAACAAGCCCTGCTTGTAATGGTGCAACACAGGTATTACACTTCTGTTATTTCAGAGGAAAGGAAAAAAACAGCTGTTTTCATTTTTGGAATGTATCAGCTGCTTTTCTACAGTAGGTCTAGGCAGAATATTTTAGCAACAGTTTATTTGGAGATTAATAGATTTAGCCGATAGAAGATACTAAATTTCTGGAAAGTAGATTTGATTTTTTGGCAATAAGCAGCATCATATGCAATTTTGCAAAAGGGTGAAGATTCTGTCAGAAATTTGTTTTTTTCTGCCAGTCCATACCCTGCATTTTTAAAAAGATGGCCAGGACATACCCATTTATCATTCATTAATATTGGCTAAATAATTGACTATACCCCAAATAACCTTAAAAATGCAAGCAATAACATTCTCGTTCTAAAAACTGTCATTATAATGGATTCCTCATCTCATGAATAATAAAGTTAAATTTCAATCTTTTACACAGCCTTCGTTTAATTTTCTATAAAAGCTGAAGCATCATTAGCTGGGAATCTGCAATTTCATCTTCACAAAAGGCATAACCAGAACGTATTACTTTATGTGCAAAAAAACATGTCCACATAAATTTAAGTCTTACTTGATTTTCATGTTAGATCTCAATAAAGAGATAAGAAAGGTTTCTTAAGGGAAGACAGCCGGGCACTGAACCATGCTTTCCTAGTTATTCATGGGATACTGGAAATTCAAAGGATTTTATCACATTACAGGTAAATGAACTGATATAGCTGGACAGTTGTTCAAGTGAATTCTGCATGTCCCACTAACAAAAAGCAAGCAACAAAACACTGATATTTATATTTCTAGTTATTCTTATGAAATGGTCTCTGTAATCTTGCTTGTTTACAGTTTGCTTAGCTTTCTTCTTGGGAAATGAGTAAGGTAAAAGGATGTTGACTGGAACTTACACCCAGCAATAAAGAATCCAGGGTTGTTCCACATGCCAAAAAAATAAGTAGTCAGGAAATTCAGTGATTTGGGCACCTACCTTCCTTTTGGTTCCTTTGAAAATCCCAGCCTTAAAAAAACCCCCCAAAAGCTTTCTCCACTCAAGGTGACATCTCTAATTTTCATTACCAGATGTGTGTCAGTTAGAAATTTACTAATTTTAGAGTTTTCTTTTTACCCAATGTCATCAACTATTTTAATTCCTCAAGAAACAATTCCTTAAAGATTTGAGAGCTAATAAAACACTAAATTTTCTCACATACTGCACACCCCTAAGATGCATGTTGTTTCTGGAAGGCAGAATGTGGGGAGGGTGGAAAAAGAATGGCTTCCAGAGTCATGGCTGACTTCATGCAGCAGCTCATTTCCCCTGAACTAGCTCAACTGCTACTTCAGGCATAAGCTACAGTGTTAACAGTCTCATAGCTGCTAAGGAATTGGTAGCAGCTTTTCATTTCTCAGCCATTAGTTACTTCCAAATCCTTAGCAGTTATGAGAAGGTTAACACTGGACTCTGCACCTTCTGCTTGCTGGGGCAGAGAGAAGTGGGAACCATGGGACTACAGCATCTCCATGCTTCTGTTCCAGTGAAGAAGAAAAATGAGCTTCCCTGCTTAAGACATGTACATCAATTTTGGAAAGCTGATTTTACAGGGAAAAGAGTGTGTAGTGCACAAGTAAATACAGTATGCTTGGAATATGAATCTAAAATCTGCCACCAAACCAGCAAGGTCACTAGTTAGATTTATTTGGCCTCTCCATCCTTGGACCCACTGAAAGTTCAAAGTAGTTGTTTTATTAACTTAGGTTACTAAATTCAGTGTGTGTGCATGCAAAGTGCCAGCTATATATGCCCACACAAACCAAGAACATGCAAACATCACAACCCAAACATTTATAATAACCCAGTTATGAAAACTATTACTTTCAATGTTCTTTTAGCGGCTTGTGTTTCCCGAGGAATTCAAAAGTACCATCTCTCTAAGGTTTCGGAAAGTAAAATATTAAACAAACTCAGGAAAATATGGTCTTGGAGAAAGCGCAAATTTATTGTTCAAAGTTTCTGAAATTAAGAATTATTTTCATCAACGCCACAAACCTTATGAAAACCCAACTAGTATGAATTCACAAAACTGGATAACACTTTCTTAATTAGTTTCAAAGCTATCAGAACATAGTAGATATCACAGATCCTTGTGTGTGAGCCATGATTTAGAAAACTAAAGGTGGTCTCTGTATAAAGGACAGGCTGAGAATGGCATCATTGAGGTACTAGAGTCCCATCTCTTTCAGGCAAGTTACTGCATAGATATCCAGGGTTAAGATCTGACATTACTGTGAAAAACTTTTAAAGTATCTTATAACATAATGAAAATAAATTGTATTTGAAACCAAAAGCAGCATATTACACATGCACTGGTAGAAAACATCTTCAATGTACAACTGAAGATGTTGAAAGTACAGTACACAACTTGGATGTTTGTTAAAAAGTATACTAATTTAAATCAGATTTCTCTTCTGTGAAAAAAAGAAGTCTACATAGGCTCATTCATAAAAATGGAATTCTCAGCATTCAGCAGTTGTTGGTATAACATAAACATACACAGTCTTCATGTTCAGTGTCTTCATGGAGGTGTCTTTTGTAATCTCTGAACAAAAGACAAGAGAGAACATGAAACAAAATTAGTAATCTTTGTATAGCAAACATTGCAAACCCTCTTACTTCCATATTTAGATAGTCTGCTTTATGCAACCCAAACTGCATTTGGAACAAGAATTTCTCAGATGAAGTCAAATCATGTCCTGACAATGCAATAATCAAATAAAAGGTTAAACACTGACGAGTAGCAAGCTTATCTAAATTGTCATTTTAGATGCCATCATTTAGGTACCATTAGAATGTGGAAAAAAGCTAACGTTGGGTAAAAGAAAAGTCCACATGCTTCTCAAACCACGTTTCAGGTCAAAGCTTTAGGTCCTGGAAGTTTTGTGTGGTTAAATTTGCTTGAACAAGATGATGTTACAATGGGATGTCATGAGGTATCTGAAGCAGTACAATATAATGAAACTGGCCAGGAAAGCAGACTTTGACAAGTGGTAAGGTAATCCTCCTGGCCAAACAGAAGCTGATTATTTGAATAGTATTACAGTCCCAAAATTCTATTTCTTCTTTGATCATTATTACTTACATGCTAGAACTGACAGACTAACTACATAGGCTGTTTGCAGATGTGGAAAAAACCAAAATGGTGGCTTTACTTTATACTCAGTGAGCTCCTGTGCCGAGCCCAGAGCATGCCTAGAAGAAGCAGCGCCTTAGTTGCACCCAGCTTTACCAACATCTGTATAGATCAGGTGCTTTAGTGGAGCCTTTTTGGTGCTTTTATGTAATAGGTGATTGAGTCAGTTTTAGATAAAAACACTGAAGAGCCCCACTGAAGCGCCTGGTCTATACAAGTGCTGTAGAGCAGGATCAAAGTAACACACAGCTGCTTCCAGAAGAGTGAGTTCCCCCCGCCCCTGACACACATCTGTCAGTGCCCATAATTTCTCTGTTTTGCAGCATTAAGGATTAAAAACCATCTATAAACAGTAGTTTTGGTTACTGACATTCAGTGTAAATACAAGAAGTCCTGACTCATGGCTCCACAGATTCTAATGTAAATAAAGTGACATTGTACTGCATGCAAGTAGGGTATTCTAGTATCTCCTTTTATACACTGCATCTGATGAAGTGAGCTTAACCTACAAAAGCTTGCACTGTAATGTACATTTATGTGTATACGTATATGTATACACACACACACACTTCAGTTAGTCAATAAGGTACAAATCTACCCTGCCCTCTACTTGACTAAACACAGCTAACTACATTACTATGAATCTAATCGACAGATTTTCTACATCTTCCTTATAAAAAAAAATCTCTCCTGCTACAGCTGGGCATTGCATGTCTTCCAACTAAAAATCAGCATAGTGTTCAAGGCTGTTTGGGAAGTTCTCAACAGGAGGGATACTCAGGCCATGGACTAATGTTACAAGGTCTGCTCCAATATGTTTCAGTACCATACAAATATACAGCCCACAAATGTGTCCCCTTGCCAGAGCCCTTCAACAATCACTGTGTCAGCATGCAGCAGCAGTCCTCTCCAGTGAAAGAAAAATAAGGAGGTTTCTTGGTTCTCTGTCATCCCCTAGTGCTACGCCAGAACCATGACAGAGGTGTGCAGGGATTCCTACTTTCCAGCCAGGGATCTGGAGAGAAAACTCCTTACATGCCTCTTGGACTTCAGAAGGTAACAAGGACAGCAGAGCGCACAGCAGAAGGCTCACTGGTTGTTTCGTGTCCTCCCCCCCGTGGTTCAGCACTATAGAATGCAATCCCTAGAATGCTCCATAGATTGCACAGACATTTCAAGAAGCACTTCAAAAGAAGTGCTTCAATGCTGTTCCTTATTTTTGAGGATCATTTTTGAAACACTTAGACCATTTCTGAAGTGCTTCTTCATCCATACCTTTGCTACCTGGAGTGCTTCAAAGGTTTTTTGAGCACTCCAAATAGTACATCTGTCCAGGACCTCAGACACTCATTTGAATTCATTCTTCTACATGGTGTCTCTTCTGTAGATGGGAACGCCGTCAGCAGATGGGGCATCCAGCCATAGGGATGCACCATGTCCAGCTGGGGCTAGGAGTCTCATAACAGGAGATTCTCAGCCCCAGCAGCTGCCAACTCTGGGACTCTCTTTACACATGCAGGTAAAGGCATGATTGGATCCAACGTGTAATCCACACAATCATGGCTCCTGCCTACTACACATGCAGCCCCATGCCTGACAGGACTCACTGGACTGAGACCTATGCCTGACAGGACTCAGGCCTGATGACTCTCAGTCCTGGATGTGCGTGCGGGCCTGGTAGTTCCATGCACCTCCCCCATACCCACCCCCAAGTTAGGGATCATGGCTGCTGTGATTCCCAGATCTGGGGGTTTCATGCTGGGCCTGGTGCACCCCTGGAGCTGGGAGCCCTGCCTGCTGATGGGGCTCCCAGCTCCAGGAGAGAACCTACTACACATGCAAATTAAAGCTCAATAGCAAACAGTTAAAAAGTTAACACATTTTCAAGGCTTAACTTTATAGCTGGTTGGAGCTTTTTATTGTGTGACAGCTTCTTTGCACATGTAGCTGGGGACTCCCCTATGGTTCAATGGCAGAATCCTTGTCTGCCACACAAAAGACTTGGGTTCAGTTCCCAGACACTCATATAAATACAGCCATGGAGCCACTAAAGGCGTGATGGGATCTAATGAGCAGGCCCACAATTACACATTCGATCCCATCACATAGTTTCATAGTTGTTAGGGGCTGAAATGGACCTTACAGATCATTGGGTCTAGACCCGCTGCACTTGGGCAGGACAGACTGCTGGGATCAGATGACTCCAGCAAGATGGGTGTCAAGACACTTTTTGAAGACTGCCAGGGTCAGTGACTGTACCACCACTGGGGGGAGCCTGTTCCAAACCTTTGGCACTCAACTTGTAAAGAAGTTTTTCCTTTGGTCTAGCCTAAAGAAATCTTCACTCACAGATTTCATAGAGATTAGGGCTGGAAGGGACCTCACAAGATCATTGGGTCCAGCTCCCCTGCCCAAGGGGCAGGAAAAGT
>NW_005842627.1:380353-393897 GCF_000455745.1 Alligator sinensis | reverse complement strand
ATCTAATGATCCCAGCAAGATTGGATACTTTAAAAAAAAAACAAAAAAACACTTGGATGCCTGAGTAGGTGCTTGGCACCACCTCTGGGGGGAGTCTATTCCAGGCCCTGGGAACTCAAGACAGTAAAGAAGTTTTTCCTTATGCCCAGCCTGTGTGACAGTGTGGTGAGTTCTGTAGCCTGGGTCCCTGCTGGGGTCACTTCCCAGGCAGAACTGGTCAGTGCATCACGGGATGCCTCATTCCTGCCCTGGCCACCCTGTGTGTACCTGTGGGTCACGTCCGGCACAGGTGCAGTCTTGGCAGAGCCAAGCCCCTGGCTCCAAGAACAACCACCACTCTGCAGGAGCCTGGGTCCTTTCTTGCCTCGGTCAGGTTGGTACGGGATAGTTTGGGTGTACTATATACCTTTAAGAGCCGAGAGCTCAGATGCAGTAGGGAAGCCCCTGCTGTGGTTGAAGCTGATGAGTTGCCTGGCAGTCTGTTGGCCTGCAATGCTGCCAGCCCATGCCAGCTGTGGGGAAGGTGTCCAGAGGGGCTGCCAGTGCTCCCTCCTTCCTGCTCCCCCTGGTGCATGTCCAGCTGGCTTCTTTTATCCCAGGAGTTTTGAAGAGCCTGACCAATCTGTGGCCCTGCTTCCGGCTGTGGAGCACTGGAGCAGCCACATGCAGACCAGCCACCTGGAGCCCAGCGGTGCAGTGAGCGGGCCACAGATCTGTCACATAGTGTCTATTATTTCTTGTCCTGCCCTGGGGGCCCTTGGTGAATAGATGCTCCCCCAAACCCTGATGTACAACCCAATATACGCTGCCACCAAGCCCCCGCCGAGTCTTCTCTTCTCCAGGCTGAACAGCTCCAAGTCTTTCAGCCTCTCCTCATATGACCTGGTTTCAAGGCCGCTAATCATGCATGTGGCCCTCCTTTGGACTCTCTTGAGTTTCTCCACATCCTTCTTGAAGTGTGGCGCCCAGAACTGGACACGGTACTCTAGTTAGTCTCACCAAGGTTGAGTACAGCAGGAGGATAACATCCTTTGCTCTACTGAAGATGCCTCAGAGGATGTATGCCAGTGTTTGATTAGCTCTGCCAGCATTTTGTTGTCAATCATGACACCCAGGTCTCATTCAGTTGTGGTGCTGGCAAGCATAGCACCGCCACGCCTGTAAGTGTATTGTGGATTATTTCTCCCCAGGTGGAGCACTTTATATTTCTCTGTTAAACGACATCATGTTGAGGTCCGCCCACCTCAAGAGCCTGTCCAGTTCAGCCTATATTGCCAGCCTGTCTTTGAGCGTGACCATGCTCCCCCATTGTTTGGTGTCATCAGCGAACTTTCCCAGTTTGCTTATAACACCTGAATCCAAATCGTTAATGAACATGCTGAAGAGCACTGGTCCAAGTACTAAGCCCTGAGGGACACAATGGTCACCTTCCGCTATGATGACTGAATTCCATCAATACCCTTTTGGTCCTACCATGGAGTCAGTTGCCTAGTCACCGGACCGTAAAGTAGTCAAGGCCACATTCTCCCAATTTGACCATGAGGACATCATGGGAGACCAGGTCAAAAGCCTTTTTGAAGTCCAAGTATATGACATCAACCTCATTTCCCTTATTCAGGAGGCGAGTTACCTGATCATAGAAGGAAATGAGGTTGGTCTGGCATGACGTGCCTGTAACAAAGCCATGTTGGCTATCCTTCAGAATACTGCCTTCAGTTAGCCTGTGTGTAATTAATTCTTTGATAATTTTCTCCAGGACTTTACCAGGGATTGAGGTCAAACTAATTGGCTTGTAATTTCCTGGGTCCTCCCTTCTCCCTTTCTTTGGAAAAAGGCCTATGTGGTACCTAGTCTTCTGGGACCTTTCCCAAGTGCCACGGGTTTTCAAATAATTCTGCCATTGGTCATGCGGTGACATCAGCCAGTTCTTTTAGAACTCTCAGCTGTAGGTCATCTGGTCCTGCTGACTTGTAGATATTTAGCCTGTGTAGGTGTTCCCACACAAGATCTATGCCAACTGTGGGAGAATGGTCAGCCCTCCCCTCCCCTCCCCATAATGATCCAGTATCATGTGAAGCAGCCTAAGACCCTTGGATTGGTGGAATACTGCAGTGAAATATTCATTCAGAAGCTCGGTTTTGTCCTGAGTATCGGTTATCAGCCATCCGATTTCATTCATCAGGGGCCCTATTCTTCCCTTGTTCTTTTTTCAACTTCCTACATATCTAAAGGAGAACTTTTTGTTGTCCTTAATTCCAGTTGCCAATTTGTGTTTGGTTAGTGCTTTAGCCATCCTAATCTGCTCCCTACAGGTGCAGGTTATTGCTGAATACTCCTCTTTGGTTGTTATTCCTGACTTCCACCCCTTGTAAGCTTCTCGTTTTAATTTCAGGAGGTCCATGACTTACTTGTTGAGTCAAGGGGGTCTCCCAGCTCTTTTGCTGCCTTTTTTTTTGCGAAAAGGAATTTTCTTTGGGCTTTTAGGGTGGCTTCCTGTACTCTCTTCAGACCATCATCCCACAGGGCCTTACTAACCAATCTCCTGAGTTTGTGGAAATCAGCTTTCCTAAAATCACGGATTTCTACCCTACTGCCCGGTTTTCTTGACTTACAGTGGATGGAGAAAGTGATCATCTCATGGTCACTGTTGCCCAGTTTCCCATCAATCCTCAGGTTGTTCACTAGATCATCTGGCCAGAACCAAGTCTAGAAGCGCCTTGCCCCTGGTCGGCCCGTAAACTTCCTGAGTTAGACAGAGCTCCTCAATGCAAGCGAGGAAAGTCTGTGAGCTTTACTAGAATCAGCAGTGCATGACTTCAATCCAGCTCTGCAGAGTCTGTACAGAGCAAAATCTCCCATTGCCTAAAGAAGGGTGTTTGTGCCCAGATGCTCAAAAAGAACTTTTCCCCAACTATTTAGTTGTTCTAATACAAGATATCACATCTACCCAAAGAACCTTGCCTGCCTTTGTACAAATCAGGCACTTCAGCAGGGCTTTTTGACATTTTGGTGTGGCTTTTTGAATCAGCTTTAGCTAAAAGCACCACTCAGCTATTAGATAAAAGCACCAAAAAAGCCTCACTAAAGCAGCTGATCTATACAGACATCAGGTGAGCTGCCTCCAAGGCACAGCCTCTTCTGGGCATGTGCTGGGCTCAGTGCAGGAACATGCCAAGTAAAAAGCTTCCCCCACCTGCTCAACATTGCAAACAGCCTCCAAGTAATCTCCCAAACCTGTTCTTCCACTATAGGCTGTTTGGCTTCTTCCCCATCTTTGCCAGCTGTGCACATATCTGGTAGCTGACCCCATTTCCTTCTCATCTAGTGCCAGGGCTTCATGCCTGTTTTCCTGCTGGACAGCTGCAGGTTCAAAAGAGGAGTGCTGTCTGTTGCCACAGGTGACAAGCTTCCACCTTCCTGAGTATCTGTGCCTTCCAATGCCTTCTATGGCTGTTCCTCTTCCATGAGGATGCTGAAGGGCTATTTGTGCATTAAGCTGATGAAGGCCTCATGCTCATGGATGGTCTGGAGCCTATTCACCTCTTTCTGAAGCTCCATTACCTGATTCCTGAGAGAATCAACCTGGAGGCCCCTCTCTCACATTGCACGCACTCCCCCATCTGGCTCTCTTTGGTAGGGACATGCAGGCTGCAGTCCCCACAAAGCAAAACCAGAACCTGGGTGAAAGCCTTGATGGTCTGTGGTTGTGCTTGGACAAAGCCCACACAGGTAGAAGCAGAGGAAGAACTGGTGGCGACAGAGGCTTTGGCATTGCAAAGTCCTCTAGTCATCCTGTTGATTCTCCTCCTAACTCCTTTCTTTTCTGCTACTATTTCTTGAAATAATTCCTTCTTCCTCCTCTCAGTGAACAAAGTGGCTGGGTAAACTCTCCAGTAATTCCTCATTCAAACTCTCCTGTTTGCTGGCCTATTCACTGGTCCTGGTGTTGCTATGCATTGTATATGGACAAGACATATTGAAGAAATCCAGTTATTGAAAGATAACACCCTTTTCTCCTTCAAATTGTTTGTTCATTTACTCACTTGTGGGGGACTCCAAAATAGCATCCACATACCAGATAGTGGGGTTTTGGAGGCCTCTATGCAAACAGCAAACACAGTATTGCTCCGCAGAGCTTGGCATCGCCTTTAGAGGCTTGCACAATGCTTCAGGAAGGTATGAACGGACTCCAGGTAGTTACCTTGAAAATATCAGTTATGTAGGGATGCTAGAGGAGTAGTACTCTAGGCTGTGGTGGAATATGAGGTAATGCTACTTCTCACATCACCACCAAGGAAGTTTTCAGTGAGTGCAACACAGTCATCATGAGTTCTTAGAAGTCCCCTATGTCTGCTAAGACTCAGAGTGCTGATTGAACCAAAGTTCCACAGTGGGAGGATGGGTCTCAATTCTTCTAACCCTCACTGTTAATGACTGGGAAAAGCAGAAATGTCCCTCAGAAGAGGTCCTTGATCTCAATAGACCCCCTGACCATGGAGGAGTTGTTGGAAACCCCAATGCCAACATGGCTACACTGGCATCAGAGTACTCTGTAGGCCATAGACTGGGGTCTATCAGCTAGTCTATATAGTGTTGCTCTCTAGGTTACAGCTTGTAGGCACCAGAGGAACTGGAAATCTAGTGGTAGAGGACAATTATGACCAGCACTCAGATGAGGAAGACTCAGCTGGTGTCATGAGTAAGAGCTGCTCTGGTGTAGTAGACAGCCCATGCCTCTGCTGCATATGTAGTGTTTAAAAACCTGGGGTTCAGGAACCCAAGATAAGTTCTCCAGTCTTAGGTCACAGTGCCTCAGCTTTTAACCACTAAGCATGCTGGGCTGCAAATATGGTTTTTAGACCTGACACTGCCCTGTGCTGAGCATCGGGTTCAGGCACAGGCAATCCTTGGCCCTGGCAGTCACACCACTGGGATCTGAGTACTTTTATGCCCCATCACAAACATCACACATCCTGTGATACATATGTGGCACAGCAAGACTCTCAATTTTTTGGATGAGGCATAAAATTCTTCAGATCCCAATGGCATCATTATGTTAACATCTGCCAGGGGCCTATATGATTCAGATTGCTGATGGTATATTTTATGTATAGGCTATCTTCTAGAGCAGCAGTTTTTTATATTATTTTCAAATAGTATGACATGACCTGATGGGTAAATGTTACCAACAATTTTTTTTGTTGGGAACAAGTGAGGGACATGGACCCAGATTAGGAATATATTTGATTTTTACGTAAACTGTCAATTCAGAGACAATGGCTAGTTATTTATGAGATAATCTTGTGTTTTAACTGCAAAAAAAGTAACAGGCAAGATCCTTCTCCATTCTGCTCCCATAAAGGGCATTATTTTTGGAAGAAAATGTGCCTCTAATCTCCAGACCCCCTTCTACACATTGGGCTAGAGAAAACAACAATGAATAGACAGCTCACTTAGACACACGAGACCATTTTTCAGCTCTTACCATCTCAGCAATGACTATATCAGTAACTATGTTGCTAAGGATACTCCAAGTAGTTTTAAACAAATATTTGTGACAAATGGACATCAGGTTCCTACACAATGTTACACTGGACAGCAAAATCCATGCAGATAAAACACAACACTGGCTATATTTGGACAGGGTACAAGTACTTGATGGATATAATTTTATTACTGTACCACAATCCTGGCTCCCAATGCTTTTATTGTTCTAGCTTTGGACTTGCTGCCAATTCATAGCTAACCGGAAAGAACTATGTGGAGATTTTGTAAGGTGTGTAAATGAAGACTAGACTCCAAATACGTTTTAGCTTGAAACTTTATTTTTAAAATTTTTACTCTGAAAAGTTCATCTGAAAGTGCCAACTGGTATTGGGTATGCTTCTATATATCTCAGAATCCCATTTAACTTTCTCAAAGTTATCCTCTTTTGTCCCCTCCCCCCACCCCCCTTACTCCTGCAAACAACCTACAGGAGAGCTGTCCAACTTCTGAGTGGCAGGGACTGCATACTGCCCAGCCACATGCAGTGGGGGCTATAAGCCACATCACAAAAGCAGGCACCACACCTACTGCCCCACAACAGGTCAGAACGTTTTTGACATTCTGGCTTCCTACTTGAAATCTCCAAGTTTATTTTTGCGACTCATACAGGTGGTTGCACATTGAACAGGGCTAATATGGCACAGCACCTTAAAAGGAACTTGCAGGCATCCTGGATAAGAATCACTGCTCTAAGGACATACACACAGAAACAAAATGAAGAGACAAATTAAAAACTAAAAGTAATCTGGGTTACCATTAATTTACACAAATTGTAAATATTGATTGTGCTAAAATATTTTACAAAAGTGCCATCCTAAACAGCACAAGCAACATTTACCAAAAATGAAAGGCAGCTCATGGACTTTTACATGTAAATATTACATTTACAAAATAAATATAATCCAATTGCACGTAATCCAATTAAAGTATCCTAATATTATAAAAGCCTTAGCCTGTCTGTTCGTAACACTTTATTCACACTTTGATTGGTTGCCTCAGAGTGCTCTGGACAGATGGACACATGGTGGAGCACCACAATGACAGAGGGCAAGGAGGGGAGGCAGCAGGGAAGAGGGGAGGAAGGAAGGGAGGGGAGTGGGAAGGGAAGATGGTGGAGGGTGGCTGCAGCCCCGGCCTGATGTGTGCAGACCTCTGTCCCCCCACCCCTTCATTCTTGATGGGCAGTTTGCTAGTTTACAGTATAAGAGATGAGGTTACATAATGACTTTCTGAATTACATCTATTAAAAAGATGCAGGCAGGGTAGGTTGGCATCTTAGAGTAACTGGTTCAGACAGGCATATGGTTTCATAGCCTATGTTGAAGGATTACACAGATGGAAAAAAATAAGCAAGATTTTAAATTGAGGCATCAGAACTGTAACCAGCTTGCATGCTAACTATACAAAGGAACCGTAAAGCACATGACAGTCCTGTGTCTCTTGAGACTCAGGTGAGATTAGAACAATTCTTCAAAGGCAACAAGACCTAATATGAATAGAGTATTTACAAGAAACCACAGCACATTAAGAGTATCTAACACATCATTATGATTTAGCTACCTGTTGATGAACAGTATGACTATCCTTATGTAAATTTATATTTTATTTACCCTTAAGAACCTTTTTTTCTTTTTTTTAAGTTACAGAGAAAAATATCTTAATGACTTTCTTTATAAATGAAAGGTTTTTCCCCCCATGACCAGAATCCAATCAATGTATATTATTCTACATCTATCAATTATTTCATTCTTTTAGTCAGTAATTTCTTTTAATAATTATCTGGGCATTTGCACAAAATATCTGTTGCTGTGAAGCCTCTCTGTCCTGCAACAGTTATTGATAAAAGCAAAAAAACCACTTGGGGTTTTAATAAAGTAGAGCATCAACTGCTACCAAGTGGCAGCATTTCTCTAGTCAGCAATATTTCATATTTCATTTTTCATTTATGAAAGCTGTACTGTACATGCTGGGTATTAGGGCTGTGCAAAATTTTGCCGGCTGTTTCGTTTTGACACTGTTTTGACTCATTTCAAGGTCATAACAGCAAAATCAAAATTAAACAAAGGACTTCAAAACAGTCTTGAAACAAAACGAAGCTGGTCAAAACGTTTTGAAAGTTGAAACGTTTCGACCAGAGCCCTGGGGATAGGAAGTCAGTCCAGCTGGGCTGAGTTCCCATCCCCAGCTAGATTGGGCTGGGGAAAGGAAATCAGCTCTGCTGGGCTGACTTCCAATCGCCGGCGCAAGATCCAGCGAAATGTTAAAACAGAGTCAAAACAGCCTTACTGTTTAGAAGAAGCAAAACTGAACAGCAGTTTCGAATTGAAATGAAATTCGATATGAAACACTGTTCTGTCAAAACCTCAAAACTCAAGGCGAAATGGAACGGTGCCGTTTTGCACAGCCCTACTGGGTATATTCTGTTCTTATGCCTGCTATAGTACTTTAATAGTAACTTTATTTTCTCTATATTCATTACCCTCAGCCAGAAAAAGTTTA
Source organism: Alligator sinensis (assembly GCF_000455745.1). NCBI lineage: Eukaryota > Metazoa > Chordata > Crocodylia > Alligatoridae > Alligator > Alligator sinensis. The sequence goes on along the minus strand of NW_005842627.1, from coordinate 385,851 downwards.
TTTTTAGCATCAGCTCTTATCAGTTCTAGAAAATGTCTTTAGGATAATTGGCATTTGGTTTGCATGGCCTGGTACTAAAATCTATCCTGCTTATGATCCCAATTCATAGACATTTGGGTGGAAGGGACCCCGGAGGAACATCGAGTCCAGCCTCCTGCCCCAGGGGCAGGAAGTCATCAGGGATCATAGGATCCCAGCAAGATAAACATCGAAATATGTTGTGAAGGCGTTAAAGTGGGTGCTTGAACCACCTCTGGCGGCAGTCTATTCCAAACCTTGGGGGCTTGGACAGTAAAGAAGTTCTTCCTTGTGTCCAGCCTGAACTGGTCACAGCAGAGTTTGTGACCATTCGATCTCATCATCCCTTGGGGCACTCTGGTGAACAGACATTCCCCCAGATCCTGGTGAACAGCCATGATAAACTTATAGATGGCCACCAGATCACCCCTGAGCCTGTGCTTTTTCAGGCTGAAGAGCCCCATGGCTCTCAGCCTGTCATCGTAAAGTCTGTTTTCCTGACCTCTGATCATGCGCGTGGCTTTCCTCTGCACTCTCTCAAGCTTCTCCACATCCTTTTTGAATTGTGGAGCCCAAAACTGGACACAGTACTCCAGCTGCGGCCTCACCAAGGACGAGTACAACGGGAGAATGACGTCCCAGGATTTACTTGAAAAGCATCTATGGATGCAAGCCAGCATTTTGCTTGCCTTACTAGCTGAAGCATCACATTGCAGGCTCATGTTCATCTTGTGGTCAATCATGACCCCCAAGTTCCTTTCATCTGTAGTGCTAACCAGCGTAGCACTGCCGAGCCTATACGCATGCTGCAGGTTTTTCCTCCCAAGGTGGAGAACACCTTGCATTTTTCAGTGTTAAACACCATCAGGTTCTCATCCACCCATTTCATGAGTCTGTCAAGATCTGCCTGGATCACCCTCCTGTCCTCAGGTGTGGATGCTTTACCACAGAGTTTGGTGTCATCAGCAAACTTGGCCAGCCCACTTCTGACACCAATGTCTACATCATTGATGATAATATTAAAAAGTATATAGGCCCTAGGACAGAGCCTTGAGGGACCCCACTGGTCACCGTGCACCATGACGATTGACTTCTGTCAACCACTACCCTCTGGGTCCTACTGCAGAGCCAATTCCCCAGCCAGCGGATCATGGTGAGGTTGAAGCCACAGTTAGCCAGTTTTGTCAAGAGGTGATCATGGGATACCAGATCAAAGGTTTTTTGAAGTCGAGATATATAACATCAATCTCTTCCCCCTTGTCTAGGTGATAGGTCACTTGGTTGTAAAAGGAAATAAGATTGGTCAAGCTAGACCTACCCACAACAAACCCGTGCTGGGTATCCCTCAGGATCTTGCCATCAGCTAGTCTGTTAAGGATGGCTTCTTTGATAATCTTTTTCAAGACCTTCCCCAGGACAGAGGTCAGGCTGATGGGCCTGTAGTTTGCTGGATCTACTTTCCTCCCTTTCTTGAAGATAGGCACCACATTGACCTTCTTCCAATCTTTGGGCACTTCACCAGAGCGCCAGGATTTCTCAAAGATCCGTGCCAGGGGCTGAACTATGATGCTTGCCTGGTCCTTGAGTACCCTTGGGTGTAAACCATCAGGGCCAGCTGACTTGAAGGTATCCAGCCTCTCATGGTGTTCCTTCATGAGGTCACCTTTGATGGAGGGTAAGGAATCTCCCTCACCTGGGCCTCGCTGATCCACAGTGGGCAGGGGCGTCCCATGGGACTGGTGAAAAACTGACGCAAAGTACCCATTTAGCAAGTTTGCTTTTTGGGTCTTGATGCAAGTAAATTTAGAGTGATTTGGAGAATTAAACAAGCAGACAACACTGCTGTTATAGTTTCCCCCAAAATGGACTCCAAAGTAACACAAAAATGAAATATTTCCCTTGATACAATTAAAGCACTCCTGACATTTAACTTAAGGAAAATACACTGATACTTTCTGCAGGAAAAGCTTTGTGCTATAAAACTTGGTAGCTAGCAGCAAATGGAGTGCAGTACTTTGAACACTGGCTTAAGTAAATCATAAATGAATTACAGTAGAAGTACTCTATAACTACACAAGGGATAGCTAATGAATATTTTAAAACAGTGTGGCAAATTGGGAAAAGAAAAGTATGCATGTCACTTGATATAATTCTAATTTATGCTACAGTATTTCTTTTGACCTGAGCATTTCAAGAAAATTCAGCTTCTTGCAAGTCATTTCAGTTAGGAAAGACTGAGGGAGTCGGTTGTTTATTGGTGGAAACCTGTTTATTTCTAAGTCCTGTCCCCAAAACATAGCGAGATCTAATAAGACAACATCCGGATCCACAATTCCAACCTCCCTATAGCAGCTAGCATTTAGACCCAAATCACTACATTTTTTGTACTTATTCTGGCAGTGTTGTGTGCTGCCTGCACCCCTTTCTATATCTTCCCCTTTGGCTGCACAATTTTACTTCTGCTCAAACCTTGCCACATGCAAGGTGTTTTGGATCATACTCCTATTGTTTCAGTTAACTGGTTACATGACTGTCATGCCCACCAAGAAAGTATAAACTTACCAAGAGCACTAGAACTCTGAGATTTTGATGATGTACTCTTTGCCTCCATTCTCGCCCCGCCCCCAGCAAATAATTTCTATAATGTACACGTTACTAGAGAAAAGCTTTTTATTATATACATTCATTATTTACATTATTTTATCTCTGCAGAAAGAGTTCCCTTTTACTTAACATATCAGCATGGAGCTAATATTTTCATTACTGATTGGTCTTTCATGTTCAACTGAAAGCTCTTAGAGAACTATTCTTAGCCATTTCATCCCATTTAACTGTAGTGTCTGCAAAATGATATTAAATTAAAAATGCCATCTCTTTGCATAAGTACAGTTACTTTAGCTAAAAAATTTACCAGCGATTACAGCATGAGACCTAAAATCAGATGGCTCAATTCTGTTCAACATATCGAGGCCCAGATCCTGCAAACACTTGCATATTAAAGATTTTAAAAGCTAAGCAGAAGATGAATTGGCAGGAAAAATAAAATGAAATGTACATCAAAGACGTCACCTTTTACCTGGAATTCTAGTTTATTATATAGCAGCTATTCAACAGAAATTCCAGAGTATGCAGGCAAAACATTTCCTGAGAGACTTACCCTGTGTTTGTGCTTCATCCAGGAACAACTTTAGCTTCCTGCTCCTGAGCCCAAACACTTTTGCTGTTTCATACAGAAGACCTTGATAGGTCAGGCCGTTCTGACCAACTGGATTTTCCATGAGAAGAGTTCCAACTATTCCTTTTAGACACTCTACGGAAATAAATTATTACCGTTTGAGGTTTTAAAAAAAGTTCCACATCATATTTGCATTTATCTTGACACGTTTACATTTATTTCCTTCCAACTTATCAGTTTCTTCCACAGCATTCACTTATCTACATCCAGAGCAAAAATACTGCACATAACTACCTATCACAGATGACTGGAGAGCTGTCATTTTGGGCTCTATATCCATTCACTTTAGATTCTAGTAACAGATTAGCAAATGAAGGATGTTAACTAGTGATTTTCTTCTCTAGGAACTGGATGCTGCAGTATCTGCAGATAGATTATGGAAACTGAAAAATATTTCAGCAAGAAACAAGCAGAAGTACAGATAACTGCTCCAGAAAAGGACCCATCACTTTATTGGGTGGGTGCATGCTATTTTATGCGAAGACTGTCCCAAGTAGATTCCTTGCATCCTGACCAGCACTCTCTGCTAGCATCTAGGTCCATATAAGACAGTTCCTTGTACAGAATTTGGAACTAAGACAGTGAACTACTAAAAGCTTATTTTTCAATGAAGAGTAGAGAGCATATAAAAGACATTAATGTGCATTATACCAAGTTATACACATGTAGTTACAGTCTAGTCACCAGGTTGATAAAGTAATTAACATTCCTTTTAATCAGCAGTGCTTGCAATTTCTCATAAGCTCTGACAATTGATTTTTGAATGGAGCTGACCTTTTCTACTCAGTTTTAGACTTGCAGCCTTTTAGAACAAATTTTGCACTTTTTAACTGATAGTCAGACATAGGAGAACAATTTCAAATGACTTGTGTTTACATGCCAATAAGATCACCACCCCTTATCTCAACTAGTCTCTACTTTCCTTTTTACAAAAAACAGGACACAGGCAGCTTTAAAAAAAACAGTGAAAGAAATAGTCAGCTTCTGCATTGTATGTTAAAAAGCATTTATCTATTTCATAGGCAGAACAAAAATAACAGAATAAGCAGAACAAAAAATCACCCCTTACTAATTCAAATATTTATAGAGCTAAGCAAACAGTACTATCCAAAACTTAAATCACAACAGATTAACCAGTAACTGAAAAGCAATTATCAGTTTACTACATACAGTACCTTGTGGTTTCATATTCACTAACTGCAAGTTGATATACTGGCAGACAAGAGCATCAGGGGGGTTGATCAAAGCAGGAGCTGACCCTGATGTCACATAAAGAGTCTTTCCACTGAGACTCAGCAAGTCAGTTTTGTTCATCAGTTCTGAAAAGAAAAATGAAACCAGTGAGGCCATTACAAAGAAGCTAACATCTAGCTCAACTGATTAAATGACAATAAGCATCTTTCTGGATGCTGTTTCCATTATAGGAATGCTTTCCTTTTTAGCATTACTTTCTCAATGGATATGTATTCCATCATTTTGGAAAGCAGAAGTGATTTTTGCAATTAGTAACAGAGATACCTTTGAAGTTCCCAATGCCAATTATTACAAAAACAAACAGCTAATAAAATGACTTCATCATGGACAATATTCTTGATACTCAAACTGGTTGAATGATTCTGCAAGAATCCTGGAAGTCTCCAGTTAGATGTATTTAGTTCACTATGTAGTGTAATAAGTAGTCAAACAGAACCAATTTCTTACGGACTTTATAAATTTAACCCTAACCTCCTGAACTACACTCTGAAACAAGTAGCTAATGAAATTTGCTCCTTAAGGATAGCATTTCCTTAATCTATACTTTAGACCTATGTTAGAACTGAGTTTGCAAACTTTGCATTTAATGTCGAACTGCAAAAATGTAGAAGAATCTTATGGTATCTAAATATTAAAATAAATGTTTATAAAAAACAGACATAAGTAAGCACTATAAAAGGACAGTATATATCCAGAATTGTTCTAACAAAGAGTCCTAACAGATTACCCTTTTCAATTCTGCAAGGTCTATTTACTAGGGCTGTGCAAAGCTTCAAGTGGTGATTCGATCCGGAGGAGAGTCAGCCCGATTTGGTGGCTGAATCTCTGAATCCGAATAGAAGCAGGGGACCAATTTAAAGGTCTGAATTGATTCAAAGCTCTCTGAATCTTTGGGAAAGATTCGGAGAGCTTTGATGATTTGGGCAGTCCTTGGTGGCTGCAGCAGGGAGCTGCAGCTGACTCCAAGCTGGTAAGTACTAGGAGCAGGAAA
>NW_005842627.1:377541-380144 GCF_000455745.1 Alligator sinensis | reverse complement strand
GGGGTGGGACAGGGGCCCCATGCAGCGTGGGTCAGTGGGGGACAGCAGGGTTCGCCCCGCCACACAGCAGCACCGAGTCAGGGATTTTTTTCCCCCCAAAGAGCCAGGAGCTGGGGTGGGCATGGCAGCCATTGCCAAACAAGGGGGGGGTGGGGGGAGAGAACGGGCCTGGCTGATTCAGAGCTTCGGCAGCAGCTGAATCTCCAAATCAGATTCGGTCGAATCGAATCAGGACAGCGATTCAAATCACCAAATCGAATCACTGTTCCCTGAATCGGCTCAATCCGAATCCTAAGCGAACATCAGCTGCTTTGCACAGGCCTACTATTTACATTTTTTTTCCAGACTGAATATCCTATAAAAGGAGAATACGCTGAAACTTTCAAGAGTTACTGTAGGAGACCAAACTCCCATGTCAATCAGATTTTGATTCATCTCCAACTTGTGGGTATAATGCTAGTGATGCAAAAGTATTTTCCCAACTCTCTCTCTAATTGGGAAGCCAGACATTAAGGCAATAAAGCACCCCAACCCTATCTTTGTTGCAGTAAAATGAGACCACTGAAGAAGATCAATAATTAAGAGCATTAAGTCAATGGACTTCACTACAGATGTGACTGAATTTTTCCTTCACAAATCTGAGTTAGATGATGACATTTCCAAAGACCCTTATAGCTTAGTACTGATGCAGTATCTTCAGTTTTGTTTCTCACAGTTCCCATGTTCTGACATTAATGGCTTTTTTGTTCATTTCAAAATATGTGGGATTAATTGAATGATGCATCTTAAACTAAACTTCACGCAGACTATTTGACAACAGCACATACTTCACAACAGCATAAGAGAAATATGCAAACTTTTATTGTTTTATTTGGAAATGATAGTTTTCTTGAGTAAAGGTAAAGAATAAAACTAGGCTTGACTCTTAGAACACTATCATTTGCCACAGCATCATAGGACCACTGCCTTTATCATTTTCTCAACTTTTTCAATTGTCTAGATATTCACATCAAAATTTAAATTCAGTAAAAAAAATACTTGGCACATTCTGGTGACCTTCAGGCTCCAGAAAATATGTTTTGATTAGTTCCAGAATACATTGTCTTGCTTGCCTAAACTACTAGGAAATGTTCAACCCTCTAGATCCACCCTACATACAAAATTAGGAAACTGATGCAGTTGTGAAATAAGAATGTAAGTACAAATATATTCTAAATGTGAAGAAAGTAGTTAAGCATATTGCACATGTTTTTAAAAGTCTACCAAAATTCTCAAGGATGGATTCTAGCTGCAAATGAAATGCTTGAAAGTCTAAATCTTCAAACACAATAATGTTCTATGCAGTTCTACAAAAACTAGAAGATGCCCTTAAAAACAGCATGTAGTATGTTTACACAGCTGAATAGTACAGGTGTGTGAAATTTTGCTGGCTGTTTCATTTTGATGCTGCTTCAACTCATTTTGAGCTCGAAACAGCAAAATCCAAATGAAACAGAGTTTTGAAACAACCTCAAAACGAAATGAGGGCAGTTGAAACATTTACAAACATTTAGAGTTTTGAAGCTGAAGCTGGGCTTGCCTGCAGAGAAACAGAAAGTAAGGAGAGGGAGGGGGCAGGACTGCTCTGATATTGACTGTGTAGCTGGCCAGTGACTGTGATCCTTCCCTGAGGACTCTTCCAATCCCAGTGCCCTTAGGGAGGGGTGGAAAAACAGCATAAAAGGCAGCATTGTTTGAACAGGGTTGCTTTCTGCCTCAGGGTAAGTTACTGAGCTATCTTCCAGAAGCTCAGCAGCTTTGTTGTTAGACAACAAAGGCTACTACCACTGATTTCCTACTTGCTAGCCTAGCAAGTGGGATTCAGCAATACCTTTTGCTTTCTTTCTAAACCCTTTTATTAAACAAAAGCTTTGTTATAGTTTCATAGTTTCTAGGGTCGGAAGGGACCTGGGCAGATCACCTAGTCCGACCCCATGCCATGGCAGGAAAGAGTACCGGGGTCAAACAACCCCAGCAAGATGGTCATCTAATCTCCTCTTAAAAACCCCCAGGGTGGGAGCCTGCACCACCTCACTTGGAAGCTGGTTCCAGACCCTAGCCGCCCTGACCGTGAAGTAGCGCCTCCTGATGTCCAACTTAAACCTTCCCTATGCCAGCTTGTGACCGTTATTCCTGGTCACTCCTGGCGGCGCTCGGGGGAACAGGGACTCCCCCAGTGCCTGTTGATCCCCCCTGACTAGTTTATAGCAGGCCACAAGATCCCCCCTCAGCCTTCTCTTCTGGAGGCTGAACAGGTTCAGGTCCCGTAACCTTTCCTCATAGGACCTGCCCTGCTGTCCCTTAATCATGCGAGTGGCCCTCCTCTGGACCCTCTCGATGCTGTCCACATCCCTCTTAAAGTGCGGCTCCCAGAACTGGACGCAGTACTCCAGCTGCGGCCTGACCAGTGCCGCATAGAGGGGAAGGATCACCTCCTTGGTCCTGCCTGAAATGCATCTGTGGATGCACGACAAGGTACAGCTGGCCTTCCTAGCCGCCTCCCCACACTGCCGAGCCATGTTCATCTTGGAGTCAATAATGACTCCAAGATCCTTTTCCACCTC
>NW_005842627.1:374319-376856 GCF_000455745.1 Alligator sinensis | reverse complement strand
GCTGACTTAAAAACGTCCAGCCCCTCCAGCAGCTCCCTAACTAGATTCTCACTTCACTTGGGCTCAGGTGTGCCTCCCTCGGGGCCCGATGGGGGCCTAGCAGGGAGGTGGCAGTTCTGGTCCTTACTGAGGAAGACAGAGGCAAAGAAATCATTAAATATGTTGGCTTTGTCGTCTGGTGTGACAACCAGATTCCCCGTCGCGTCCTGCAAGGGCCCCACATTACCCGGGGCCTTCTTTTTACTCCCTATGTATTTAAAAAAGGACTTCTTGTTGTCCTTAATCCGGGAAGCTAGTCCCAGTTCCATCTCTGCCTTGGCCTTCCTAACTACCCCCCTACACCACCGAGCAACTGCCGAATAGTCCTCCTTGGTGATGACCCCTCCTTTCCATTGAGAGTAAGCCTCCTTTTTAGCAAGGAGACATTCCCGGATGTTTTTGGTGAGCCATGGAGGCTTGTATGCTCTCCTGCCCCCTTTGATCCTCGTCGGGACTACCTTCTTTTGGGCTTGGAGGATCGTCTCCTTAAGGAGCGACCACCCTTGAACACCAGGCTCTCCTCCCATCTGAGACTTCAGCGCCTCTCCAACTATCCTCCTTAGCTTGTTGAAGTTCGCCCTCCTAAAATCTAGGGCCACAGCCTGACTGCTTGCCTTTGCCACCTTGCGCTGAATGGTGGGTATCCAGCACCCATGAGGAATGGAGGGTGCTGAATAACAAAATATGCCAATTAATTGAGAGGTCCAAACAGGTGTTTTTGCCTGTTCGGGCTGCTGCTTCTCCCGCCACATCCGAAGCACTGCCATCCCTCCCATGGCATCGCTGAACCACCCGTGGCATCACCGACACTCCTGTGGGCCCTGAGGGACAGGGAGGGGGGCCCCGTGCAGTCTGCTATGCCCCAGGCTGTGGAGCCTCGGCAGCGCAGGCAGCTTTGCCCAGGGCCGTGGGGGCTCAGAGAAACTGGAAGTGCCACGGTGGGAACTTCTGGTTTCACTTTACCTTACAAGACGGCATACTGGTTAACAGAACATGCCAGCTTATAAGGTGCCGGTTAACAGAGCTTTTACTGTATTATATTCATTAGTGGATTCCTTTCAATTTATTCCTCCCCCAAAATCCTCTTTTTGTTTAGACTATTTTGATTCTTTTCAAATCTGTGCTTTCTCTGACAGTGTGCATTCTATTCCAAGCACAGCATATATTGCATATTATAATATACAATTTGTATAGGAAAACACATATATACTTTTTATATTACTTATTACATAAATACATACAAACAGCGGCAGATTTCTGGTGCATCACTGGAAAAATAGTATATATATAAACTCATAGATTTTATAGACATTAGGGCTGGAAGGGACCTCATGAAATCATCAGGTCCATCCCCCTGCCCAAAAGGTAGGAAGTCAGTTGGGGTCAGATGACCACAACAAGGTGAACATCCAGGCGTTTCTGGAACATATCCAGAGTAGGTGTTTGTACCACTTCTGGGAGAAGTCTATTCTAGACTCTGGAGACTCTGACAATAAATAAGTTTTTCCTTATGTCCAGTCTAAAATGGTTTTCTAGCAGTTTGTGACCATTAGAACTTGTCCTCCCTTGAGGTAAACAGACGTTTTCCCAGTTCCTGATGCACACCCCATATATACTTATAGGCTGCCACCAAGTTCCCCCTGAGCCTTCTCTTCTCCAGGCTAAAGAGTCCCATGCCTCTCCTCATAAGACCTGTTCTCTTGACCTCTAATCATGTACATAGATCTCCTCTGGGCTCCCTCTAAATGCCCCCCAAAAATGTATACAGGCCCAAGGATATTACTGACCTTATACACTTCATCCTCACACACAACAATTTCACTTTTAATAATCAACACTTCCTCCAGATGATGGGAACAGCTATGGGCACTAAAATGGCCCCACAGTATGCCAACCTTTTTATGAGCCACCTGGAAGAAGACTTCCTCAAGAACTGCACCATCAAACCCTTGCTGTACTTACGATATATCGATGACATCTTCATCATTTGGAGTGAGAACCTGGAATCTCTACTTGAATTCCACCAGAAATTCAACAGTCACCATCCCTCCATCCGACTTTCTTTAGAATACTCCAACACCAACATCCCCTTTTTAGACACAAGGATCAGTATCCAGAAGGGTAAAATACAGACCACAGTATACAAGAAACCCACAGACCAACATACATATCTGCACAGAACCAGCAATCACCCGAAACACACCAAAAAAGCTGTGATATACAGCCAAGCCCTCAGATACCACCGCATCTGATATAACCTATCACCCATCCCTTGAACCTGTACAGAAAATCCTCAAAAAATTGCAACCCATATTGGAAAGAGATCCTATTCTTAAAAAGAGCTTCCCAGAGCCACCCATCCTAGCCTTCAAACAAGCACCGGACCTTGCCAACCTCATCACCAGAAGCAAACTTCCTCAACCCCAGAACACACCAAAAGGATCCAGACCGTGCCATGACAAGAAATGCAAAACCTGCCAACACATCTCCACCACCCC
>NW_005842627.1:370553-374083 GCF_000455745.1 Alligator sinensis | reverse complement strand
CCGGAGGTGGTTCAAGCGCCTTCATTGAACACCTTCAAGATGAAACTGGATGCTTATCTTGCTGGGATCCTATGACCCCAGCTGACTTCCTGCCCTTTGGGCGGGGGGCTGGACTCGATGATCTTCCGAGGTCCCTTACAGCCCTGATGTCTATGAAATCTATTAAATCAATTACTGGTGGGGGCACATTTCTCACAGGAGGGCCACTCTCTCTCTAATCTCTCAGTCCTGATCCTCAAGGGAAACTTACACAACACTTCCCAGAGACAAGCCTATGAACTCCATTTCATCAACCTGCTGGATACTAGAGATCAGGGACTAAACATAGATATTGGATTTTTGATACATTATAATCTGCCTGGCAACTGACTCCCTAGCCCAGCCCAGCCCAGCCCCTGGCTTGTTTACTTTTTATTCCATCCAGGAAGAGCACACACCAACTGCTGAAGCTTCCTTAGCCTGACGAAGGGTTTTTGAACCCGAAAGCTTGCTTAATAACTATTCTCCAACCATTTGGGTTGGTCTAATAAAAGATATCCAATTCACCCAAGGAACCTTGTCTGCCTACAAACATACATACATTCCATAAATACACATACATACAATTATCTTAACATCTACATATGTTGCATAAATCAGATAGATAACATTACAGAAGAAGAGACATATTTTCCAGCACACCAAGACAAAGACAAGACACTATGAAACAGGGAGGAGCGGAAGAGGGGGTAGAGGGAGAGGTATAAGTCCCCCCCGCAAACTGAGACTCAGCCTCTTTGCTACAACAAGCACGCATGAAGCTTCTACTAGTACAGGCAGCAAGAAGAGGGGAGTAGTGCCAGTGCCATTGCCTGAGTCTGTATCCCCTCCAAGAGCACCAGCCATAACCCCCACCGTCACCACTATGACAACAAGCAGCAGCACCAGCATGACAATTTCGTGCACCCCCATTTCACTTCCAGTGCCAGAGGAAGAGCTGGAGCTGGATCTGAGTGCCCTAGCAAGGGAAATTCTTGGGAAGGAGGGGGAATCATCTGAGGTTGTGCTCCACAGCCCTCAAGTTTCCCCTAGAGCCAGGTCTCCTTCACCAGAAGAGACTTCAGAGGAGGCTGAGGTAGGAGTTGCAGAGGCTAGCAGCTCAGCTGAGTCTGCTCCTCCTCTTGCTGTGCCTCTGCCTGCTCAGGAGGGGGAAAGTGCAGCAGCATCCACCCATGCACCCGCACCCTGGAAGCGAGCGGGTAGTGTGGTCTGGGATCATTATGAGCTGACAGATGATCCCACATATGCTATCTGCCTGCACTGCTGAGCCAAAACCAGCTGGGGAAAGGGAACAAAACACATGAGCACCACAGGGATGCTAATACATCTCCACAGGCACCATCCCCTTACCCTCGCTCCTCCTCAGCCTAGCACCAGCAGGAGCATGCCCAAAGGGAAGTCCCCCTCTCACTCCAAAGCTCCTGTCCCCCCAAAGCAGAGGCAGGCCACCCTGGAACAGTGGGGGAAAAGCGGACAGAAAAGAGAGGTGCGTTGCAAGGGCGAGCGAGATCAGCCAGAGCACTGGGGAGATGTTTGCTCTGGATAGCCCACCCTTCTCCTTAATTGAGTGGCCAGAGTTCAGGCGGCACATGGGCCTTGTGGTCCTTCAGCAGGTCAGTGGTGCCCTCCCTGTATAAGGCATGCAGGGAGTACTTGAGGGAGGAGTTGTGCAAGGAAAGTCCACAGGTGGCCTTACACTTCACCTCAGACATCTGGAACAGCCTGGGTGGATCATGCCCACCTCTCCCTCACAGGGCACTGATGCGACCAGTCAGGCGATTGGTGGGCTCCCCTTCAAGCCAAGGTGATGGATGTGTCCCACACAGCAACAGAGATCATAGGGACCATGAACAGCTTGGTGCAGGGGTGGCTTGTTGGGCAGAGTGAGCTCACCTGTGGGTTAATGGTCACCGACAATGGGGCCAATATAGTCAAGGCAGTCAACGATGCCAACTTCATTGTCATCTGCTGTGTGGCACACAAGTTCCACCTCGTAGTAAGGGACGCCTTGGAGGGGGGCAAGGCTGCAGGTGATTGCGCCAGCACCACCAGCAAGCTCATTTCAATCATTTCAAAAAATGCAGAAAGGTGGCAGGCTACTTCCACTGCAGCATCAAGGGGGGCAAGATGCTGTGGGACAAGCAAGTGGAGCTGAACATCTTGCAGCACAAAATCATGCAGGATGTGGAGACTCGGTGGAACTCCACATACCTGATGCTTAAGAGGCTGGTGGAGCAACAGAAGGCCATCCATCAGATGGCCTTGCTCAGGCGGCCCCCTTAACAGAGCTGAGTGGGATACCATCTCCCAGATCTTGGTGGTACTCATGCCCTTCCTTGAGGCCACCGAGACCCTCAGCGCTGGCTATGCCCTCAGCTAGGTGATCCCTGTAGTGAGGGAACTTCAGAGCAAATGGAGAACTTCCAGGGGATCAATGTTCCTGGCTGGGGCAAGCCACTGTTACCAGACGTGCAGGCACTGGTGAGGCAGCTGGAGGAAGGCATCAGGAAATGGCTTGATCCCTTGTGTTTCAGTATGGTCCATGTGCTGGCCACCATGTGTGACCCAAAGGTGAAGGGCAGCATATGTAGCAGCCAAACTCTGAATCAGTGGACAGAGGTGCTGGTGAAGAGAATCAGGGAGCAGAACGGTGGAGGCGGGGGGATGTGGAAGAGGGGGAATCCACTGTCCCATGCCAGCACGCCAGCCACCAGCCAGTCTCCTCCTCCACAACAGGCACTGCCAATGTGGGCCAAGGGTATTGCTTCCATGGTGGGGTCCAGAGGCACCAGACCCCACCATCAGGCAGGTGGCGCTCAGGCCTTGGTGGCTGCCTATCTTGCTGAAGACGTAGAGTCACTACTGTGCAACCCCTTGGCCTACTGGGCAAGCTGCAGGCAGATGCGGCTGGATCTGGCTATGGTTGCCCAGGGACACTTGTCCTGTCCATCGACCAGCATTTCAAGTGAGGGGGTGCTCAGTATTGTTGCGGATGTAGTCACACCCCACTGCACCTGTTTGGATCCTGGTTTGGTAGAGCAGCTGGTGTTCCTCAAAGTGAACCTCCTGCTGCTGGGGTTCCCCAAGTTCCAGGTGCAGACGGAGTGAATGCTACCCTCCTTATTCTATGCGTACCTATTTCCTTTTTTCATTTTTTTAAAACCACTTAATGCCCCCCTCTCAGAGCTGGAGGCAGCACTCACTGCACCACCAGCCATCAGGGGAAGAACATGTCCCTGCTGAGCACCTGCACCAGGACGAACTTGGAGGTATGGGCTGGGGCTATGGGGAAGGAAGAGGCCCCAGGTCCTGGCCATGACCACTAAAACTGCACTCTGCCAGGGTCAGGAGGCCTGGTGGGACCGCTGATGGACTGGCAGACCCAGGAAATGCCAGGACCGAGGATCTCCCTGGTAAAAGGTGGGTAGGAGGTGCCATAACCTCCAGCTACCACACACACACACACACACACACACACACACACACACACC
>NW_005842627.1:361755-368256 GCF_000455745.1 Alligator sinensis | reverse complement strand
GATGCCTCTATTTCCATTTTCACGGGCTGGCTTTCTTGCCTGCATTGCATGCCAGCCTCTGGCTCCATTACCAATTCCTTCTATCCAGGAACAGGGCACATACAAACTGCAGGTGCTTCCTCAGCCTGAAAAAGGGTTTTTCAACCCAGGATAAATTTCTGTAACTATTCAGTTGGCCTACTAAGAGACACCAGATTAGATTGACCTAAAGAACCTTGTCTGCCAGTGCCATGTCCTTACACCAACACCCCTAGCACCTGTCCCTGGTCAGCTGACCACAAGGATGCAGGGCCCTGGGCAAATGTAAGCCCCAGGGCTGGGGCTGGCAGCGAGACTTCTCTGGCAGCTGCTGGAGAAGAAGCTCCTGCAGGAAAGGAAAGAAAGGCTCTGTGATGGCTGCCTGAGATGCTGCTGGTGCTACAGTACTGCTTACTAAGTTATCATCTGTTGTTATTTAAAGTGGTGGACTGAAATGAGCCTGCAGGGGAGGAGGAGACCTCACTGGGGCACACTACTGTGTTGTACAGAGGCCCCAGCACCAGTGAGGGCGCACCTTAAGACACCCCCCCCCCCCCCCCCCAACCCTCCTTCTTGGCCCACATGAGTTTTGCTTTCAGGACTCTGAGGTGCAGCTTCACAGAAACCCCTGCACCTATCTCCTTGAAACTTGGCAGGCTTCACGCCCTCAGAAGGAGCTACCATCCCTGCTGTTTTCATCTGCCAAAAAATGACAAAGTTATAGGCAGGCTCATGCTTCCCCATGATAGCCTATGGGCAAAATGTCAAAACAGAGAAACAGTTTCAACAAAATGAAGCAGAACAGCAGCTTCAAAACTAAAAACTCAAAACAAAACACTGTCCCATCAAAATGGTGAAATACAAGTCGAAACAAAATGGTGCTGTTTTGCACAGCCCTAGTGAATAGCAAGCATCAAGTGGGACAATATAAAAAAAATCCATAAAAGACAGTAAAATAGGTTTATAAAAAACAAAAAAACCCACAAGCGCTTATATACTTGTCTAT
Source organism: Alligator sinensis (assembly GCF_000455745.1). Classification (NCBI taxonomy): domain Eukaryota; kingdom Metazoa; phylum Chordata; order Crocodylia; family Alligatoridae; genus Alligator; species Alligator sinensis. Next base: position 367,232 of record NW_005842627.1, on the reverse strand, counting down.
AAAATAATTGTACAATAACAATGGTCAGGAAAAGTGGAGCTGAACATAGTGAAGACTATAGTGTTGAAAGAAACAGAGGAAAGGAATATTAAGTGACAAGATTTTAAAAACTTTTTCCCCCCCAAACAATTAACATACTATTTTAGATAATTTCCTAAAACTGAATTGCCTCTATGAAACCTAAAGCTTCCTAAACCTAAGTCATGCTGTTGAGATGCTTTGCTCCTGTGAATTGTGCTGTTATTCAGAATCCCTTGGCATGCAATGGCTGGAAAAGCATGTCATAATCACAGCACTGAAATAATGCGCAAACAGGGAAAAGTTTATACATTTTATCCCTTGTTAATGGAAGAACTGAATAGTTTTAAACTATTATCCAAACCAAAAATTAAATGTTTCCAATCAGGAAGCATATGAACTTTATTACAGAAGCTGATTGACCTGGAAACCAATGAAAGAAACACAAGATCCTAGAAATGTGCTTTGCCAAAGCCACAATTTTACCTATACCTATGCTATAACTCCGGGTATTTCCTATGCTTCGGGGCTTTATTAGTTGCCACATGGGGACAGGAGAGAACTTTTTGCCCCTCCTGCAGCTACATATATCAGGGTTTTTTCCCCTACCTTCCTCAGAAGCACTGCACCACTACCCATTGGTTGGCTGCAGCTAAGGCTGTGGGTTTTGACTAGGGTGGGCCAGTGCTTCTGCTGGGGTTTAAACCCAGAGGTTCCTGGCTCAAGGGTCTTGCCCCTCTGCTCAGGGTTACACCAATTGCCACAGTTAAGGTCAGGAAGGAATTTTACCCCATGGTCAGATTAGTGTGGACTGTGGGGGGTTTTGCCTTCCTCTGTAATATGGAGCGTGGCCCTCTCTTGGATCTATTGAGCATACTTTAGCAACAATGCAGCAGCAGGACATTAGGTGCCATGGTCCCCCTGCTTGACACCTGTGCCAGGTTAGAGTGTTATGTCTTGTGGTTTTAAATCAGGGTTGACTGTGTAGTTTTGTTACTAAGTTAGACAATGGATTTGTACAGGGTGGTTTGGAGAGGCATGCTCCTGCCTCAGGAAGGGGGTTGGACTAGATGACCTATGGAGGTCCCTTCCGGGCTTACTTCTCTATGATTCTTTTAAATCACTTAAGAATGACCCAGCAAAAAGAAAGGAGTTGTCTCCTTCCCATACCGGATATTAGGACCCCTGCCCTATTCTTCATTCATTTCAGGTTTTCTAAACTGCTTCTAATTGCAATTCACTGAAGAACCAGCTCTCCTGCCAAACTATTAACTCTACTGGGAACCTTCCAAGTTGAGATGCAATGGATTTTATAGCCTATTTGGCTGCTGAAAGGAAAGGAAACACTCTACCCTGCTGAGGTCAGTCTAATATTGACTTCCCAGCCCTAAAAGGCAACTGGCATGATGTCAACAGTAAAGCCTCAAGGCTTGTTCCTACAGAGAAGGACTTATAAAAATATCTCTCTAAGTATTCAAGAGCTAATAATGTTATACTAAACCCAGTCAGACGCACAGAAATTTTCCACGAGAAAGGGAGTTACATACAATCTAAAGGGAACAGGGATTTTCTTTCCCTTGCTGGCTCAGGTAAAAGTGCACTCCCAATCCATTTGGTACAATTTTTTTTCCCTCCACAATAAAATTTGTGTTAGGGATTGTAACTGAAACGAATACCCACTTTGATGGTTTAAGTAGAAAATTCTGAATGGAAAACAATGTTCTTTCTACATAGCAGAAACGTTCAGCTTGGTTCTATAAACAGTCCCACCTATTAACATAAAAATTAAGATAAATGGAGCATGTTCGATATCAGAGGTAACAGGGCAGCTCTGCATCTTGGGCAGCAGTGGCACATGGGGCAGTGCCAATGGCTGTGCTGCTAGTAATGGTGTCTGTGTTTGCACCCTCTGTTCTCCCCAAAGGTGATGCCCACATCTGATGCCCTAGGTGCCTCTTCTCCCAGAAGTTAGTCTTTGAAATGAATTTTTCTATATTGAACAGTAGTGTATCTATATAATGTGGGCATACCAAATAAATTCTTCTACTTTTAAAAGTATTATTTTTCATGCTATGAAAAAAAGCAGAAGTGCACAGATAACAGAGACATACAACATACCTAAGCAAAGTTACTAATCTAAATGACATAATACACAGACATACTGGCTGCTTCCAGACATTGAAAAACAACAAATCTCAAAAACCGGGTGCTTTACTTTAATCTTGGCACACCGCCACGCAGAGCCCAGCGCATGGCCAGAAGCAGCACATCAAGTTGCACCCAGCTTGCCCAACATCTGTATAGATCAGGGGCTTTAGTGGGGCTTTTTTGGAGCATTTAATCCAATACCTGATTTAATAAGCTTTAGATAAAAGTGCTAAAAAGCCCCACTGAAGTGCCCAATCTATGCAGACACTGAGGAGCTGTGTCAAAGTAATGCACTGCTTCTGGTAAGGCGCAACTTTTTTTTGTTTGTTTGTTCTAATGTCTGCAACCAGCTACTCTTCCATTTCTAATAGCTGTGTAGGAATTCCAGCCCAATTGTACATATTTTCCATTCACTATGATTAGGCTGTTGTTATTACCTCCAGCTTCCTCCTCCTCTTAATATTTTCTAAAGTTAAGCTCAAGCTATTTCATATTAAGTAAGCATTCTATAATAATTAACTTCTGTCAATTATCCTCTCTTCTATTCAAGCTAGTTGAACTCTGAATTGCCTACCTCACCGTGTCCATATTCATTTCAAATGTTGACCTTTTTTTAAAGCTTTCAACATCAACATTTCAACCTGACAGGTCTGTAAATAACACTGAATTAATATAAAAACATTTACCATTCCTGTTAATCAAACTTTTTACACCACTACAGATAATTTTCTTCTTTCTTTCATTTATTCATTGACTGGCTCGATTACTAGTGTATCTTGTTCTCAATTTGTGCTGCCAGCCAAATGATTGATACTTAATTCTAATATAAGAGAATGTGAAAAGTAAATCTTATCATAAAACAGAATCTTCATTTCAGGGAAAAGAAAATAAACCAGCTTGTTTTGTTAAGGTTTCACTGTCACTAATTGAAACTTTTCAGTGTTTTGTTTACCTTGTATCTACCACTTTATTTCTGCATGATTGCTGAACTAAATGTGCTCTGTATATAACTTAAGTGTGTAACTTAAGTACACTTCACATTTTGTTTTGTTAACAGAGCACAGATTCAAACTTACAAAAGGATTCTGGTCTGGAGATAGATCCATTCTGCTATAAAATGTAAAAGCATAGGCAGCAAAGAATCTGAGTAAAAGAAAACTTAGTTTGTATTCAATTTAAGTTCTAACTTCATCTACTACCATGTTTGCAAAATCATAGGTTAAATAATTATTTCATAGTACTCTCTTATTATATGATATAATGTTCAACTAATAAAATGCTTCCTGCAATGGATCAGATTTCACTCTAATAAAAACTTAAAAAGAGAAACAAATTGGAAAAGAATAAGTGACAAAAACATCATTTAGAAGAATCATTTAAAACCATCTAGAATTACTTTCAACCATTTTAAACAAGCTGTGAACATATTCTTAAATGCTCAATAAAAATCAAACTTTGCAAACTAGACATTTCTTAGGCGTTTTCTTGAAGATTCCACACACACACACCAAGGTATGGGAATTCATAAATATACATTTATATACTTTTAAAATCCACAATCACTACTCTATGCACACACACAGAATCCATCCTCACTGGCAGCTTACCTGTTTTTCCATTAAAAATGGTCAGTTTTGAATTTTTGAGATTGAAAATACAGGACACAGCATCCACAAATTTGGTAAAATCCAGCATATTATCGCCCTTTGGATTTTCTAGCAGCAACATACCATCTGAGAACAAAAATTAATTAAAATGAAATTTAAAAAATGTATGCATTTGGATTGACAGCAACAAATACTTCCAGAAGATGAGTTTTATGGAATGAAATATGCAAGTAGAAGTATTGGCGTAGTGATTGTAGTGTAATTATTCTGATTTTCAAGTCAGGAGCACAAAATTGTGTAATGGCAACACAGATATACTACAAAAAAGTCATTAGGATTAAAGTCAAAAGTTTTATAGGAGCTGTATAAGAAGAAGCTGAAGTTACTGGAATTAAAGAAAAGAGGTAGAGTTGTCAAATATCTTCAGTTAGGAAGACAACTGAGGTTTTGTAGAGGAAATGTATCTCTTAGGCTAGGGAAAGAAGCTACACATAAACCAGTTTAAGTTATCAGAAACTGGTTTAAACCTGTAACAGAACATAAGTTCAGTGCAAATAAACCAGTTTCAAAATGGCCAAAACCAGCCTGAGATAAACCTGGTTCAAAGTGGTATTAGACTTAACCGATTAGGTCAAACCATTTTATGGAACTCGTGTCCCAGACCCCTTCCTGGTTTAAGTTGAATCAGAGTCCCCCAGCATCCCAGTATGCTATGCAGACCTGGGCTGGGCTGTCTGTTCCAGCCAAGCAGGGTTCACCCCTCTCTTCCCTAGCCAGAGCACTATCACTGCTGCAGCTGGCTGAGAAAGGGGTGGGGGTGCAAAACCCTGCAATTGAGTGCTGCCGGGTCAGCCTGGCAGGAGAGCAGCAGCCCTTGGCAGGTGTGTGTAGCCCCCTACCCCGTCACTGCTCCAATGGCAGAAGCAGGGGTGTGGCCAGACCTTGGTAGCTTGAGGGGAAGGTGGGGTTTAATCCCCCATTGCATGGAGGGGGAGCATGGACACCGACAGAGCAATAGGCTCCGCTTGTGTACCATGGTGGCCAGACACCAGTAGCCCGAGGGGAAGGGGAAGTTTAATCCCCCTATTGCAGGCAGCAGCAGCAGGGACACCAAAAAGGCACTAGATCTATCCCATGCTGCACATCCCTTCAGGCAGGGTCCATGCTGCAGCACCTGGGCCGAGACCCCCAGAGGAGCGGCCAGCAAGCCAAGGGGAGGGGGATGTGACCTGGCTGCAGGGGGTAGGGAGTAGGGTCCCCCCTGACTAGTTTGTAACAGGCCACTAGATCCCCCCTCAGCCTTCTCTTGTGGAGGCTGAACAGGTTCAGGTCCCTCAGTCTCTCCTCGTAGGGCCTGCCCTGCTACTCCCTGATCATGTGGGTGGCCCTCCTCTGGACCCTCTCAGTGCTGTCCACATCCCTCCTGAAGTGCGGTGCCCAGAACTGGACACAGTACTCTAACTGTGGCCTGACCACTGCCGCATAGAGGGGGAGGATCACCTCCTTGGACCTGCTTGAGATGCATCTGACCGCGTCCCCACACTGTCAGCCCATGTTCATTTTGGCATCGATAATGATTCCAAGATCCATTTCTGCCTCTGCACTGACAAGGGGGTTCCCCAGCCTGTAGGTATGCTGCTGGTTCTTCCTCCCCAGGTGCAGCACCTTGCACTTGTCAGTGTTGAAACCCATCCTGTTCTCATC
>NW_005842627.1:342091-361678 GCF_000455745.1 Alligator sinensis | reverse complement strand
AGCCCTGGGGGACCCCACTGCCCACATCCCTCCAGGTCGAAAATGACCTATCCACCACCACTCTTTGGGTGCGGCCCTCCAGCCAGTTAGCAACCCATTTAACTGTGTAGGTGTCGATGCCACAGTCCCCGTTTTTTTAATGAGAATGGGGTGAGAGACAGTCGAAGGCCTTCCTGAAGTCCAGAAAGACTACGTCCATTGCTACCCCTGTGTCTAAGGATTTGGTGACCTGGTCATAGAAGGCCACCAGGTTGGTCTGACAGGACCTGCCTCTAATGAACCCATGTTGGTTGCCCCTAAGAATAACCTCCCTTGCTGGCCCCTCGTGGACATGCGTCAGGATAATTCTCTCAAAAAGCTTACCCAGGATCGAGGTAAGACTAACTAGCCTATAGTTCCCCGGGTCCTCCTTCCTCCCTTTTTTGAAAATGGGAACCACATTAGCCCTTTTCCAGTCCTCTGGCACCACACCAGAGCACCATGAGTGCTCGTAAAGCCGTGCCAGGGGTCCCGCAATGACCTCTGCTAATTCCCTCAGCACTCTGGGGTGAAGGTCGTCAGGACCAGCTGATTTAAATATGTCCAGTCCTTCCAGAAGTTCCCTGACTAGATCCTCACTGACCCTAGGCCTGGGTGCGCCTCCCCCGGGGCTTGAGGGGGTCCTGGTGGACGGGCTGATCTGGTCCCTGTTGAGGAAAATGGAGGCAAAGAAATTGTTAAATAGGTTAGCCTTGTCATCTGGTGTGACAACCAGATTTCCTAGCATGTCTTGCAGAGGCCCCACGTTACCGGGTACCTTCTTTTTGCCCCCTATGTATTTAAAAAAGGACTTCTTGTTGTCCTTAATCCGGGTAGCTAGTCCCAGTTCCATCTCTGCCTTTGCCTTCCTGACTATCCCCCTGCAGCCTGGAGCAACCAAGGTATAGTCTTCCCTGGTGATGGCCCCTCCCTTCCATTGGGTGTACGCCTTCCTTTTAGCTAGGAGATGTTCCCGTATGCTTTTGGTGAGCCATGGGGGCTTTTGCTTTTGCTTCCCACCTCCAGCACCATTTGCAGGTGGGCTGCAGCTGCAGCACGGCTCCCCGCCCCCTCCTGCTCCCAGTAATGATGGTGGCGGAGCGAACCATCACTGTGGGTGGAGGTGAGGCACCTGTTGCCCACTGCCAGCTTGCAGTAGGACTGGGCACTCAGGGTGGGAGGCAATGAACTGCTGCAGCCCAGTCTGGCCTAGCCCAACAGCTCAGGGACATAGGCAGTGACTGGCCCACAGCAGCCTGCCCCCCGCTGTGGCAGTGCAGCCTGGGCTGGGGTGCCTCATGGGGCAGGGGTCAGCATCCGCCACTTCCCACCTCCAGCCCCATTTGCAGATGGGCTGCAGCTGTGGCACGGGACCCCGCCCCCTCCCTCTCCCAGTAGTGGGGTGCTAGAGCGAACCATCACTTTGGGCAGAGGTGAGGCACATGTTGCCTGCTGCCAGCTTGCAGCAGTACTGAGCACTCGAGGTGGGATGCTGCAGGCCAGGGCCGTGGGCAGCAGCAGGAGGCGGCAATGGACTGCTGCAGCCCAGTCTGGTCCAGCCCAATGGCTCAGGGACATAGGCAGTGACTGGCCCACAGCAGTCTGCCCCTCCTTCTCCCAGTGGTGGCAGAGGGAACTATCATGGCGGGTGGAAGCAAGACACCTGTCACCCACCACCTGCTTGCAGTGGCACCACGTGCTCTGAGCAGGCTGCTGTGAGCCAGTCGCTGCCTGCGCCCCTGGACCATGGGGTCAGGCTGGACCGAGCTGTGCTCCTGTGCTGTGGGGCTGGGCTGTTCTATTGCCTCCCTCCACTACTGCCCATTCTAAGCACTGCCGCAAGCAGGAGGCGGGTGACAGGTACTTCACCTCCCCCCGCCATGATGGTTCCCTTCATTGGGAGAGGGAATGGGTAGGGAGCCACACTGAAGCTGCAGCCCACCTGTAAACTGCAGCCCCCACATGGTGCTAGAGGTGGAGGGGGTGGGGAGCCATACTGAAGCTGCAGCCCACATGCAAACTGCAGCTCCCACATGGTGCTGGAGGTGGCGGGTGCTGCCCTCTGCCCCCTGGGACCACCTTAGTCCAAGCCGAGCTGCCACAGTGGGAGGCAGTGGTGAGTCAGGCTCCATAACTAGCCCTGGCTCCATCCCCCTGCCCTGCAGCCAGGTCACATCCCCTCGCCGTGGTCGATTGGCCCCCCTTGTAGGGACTCAGCCCAGGGCACCATGTTCGTGCCCCTAGAGGCCAGGGCTGGGGTTGAACCCCTCCGCAATCACTCTCAGGCCTGCCCACGCTTTCCCTCAGCTTAGTTTCCCTCCAGCCGAGGGCTCACTGTAGGGCTTCCCGGGTTCTAACCTGAGCCACTGCAGACATCTACCTGCATTTCCAGAGTCGAAAGTGAACATCTACTCACTTGCTTGCTAGTTCAATCTACTCAGGTTAGACTAACCTGCAAAGATTGAATCGATTCAGGCTTGGGCTTTTTACCTAGCCTTAATGTCCATTCCTCTCAAAAACAAATCTGTTGATAATTTGAGATTTGGGCATGGGCAGAAAGAAGGGTTAAACTTCCTAATTATGTCACCTCCTCAATTTTCTGACACTAGGATGTAAGTTTATAAAAATCCAATTAAGAGAGGTAAAACTATTCAGTTTACTCACTTTGTCAGCTCATTCTGGCACACTAACTCTGTGTCAGTCAAGCAGAACTGATAAAACCCAGACAAGGAGCATTAAAGGGGCAATGAGCAAGAGCTGAGGTGCTGCTTGAAGGTAGAAGTAAACGGAGGCCAAGACAGAAGTCTTGCAGGGAGTAGACAGCCAAATTCAGAAAGCTTAGACTGAAGTTTGCTGCTTAAAGTTAAAAGGAAATGAAAACCCAGGTGTGTAGCTACCATGTGACTGTATTAATAAGTTTGAAATGCCACCTGCTAACAACCCAACACTATCACCAACAATGAATAGAACATGAGTTTACGGTCCAGTACTAGTACCAGCAATGAACATTACATGAGCTGAATGTCTTTCCTAAATATTCAGCAGTTATATGCTGATAATCTAAATGATACATTTTAGAATTAACATGGCTGAGATGAATGAGAATTCACACATTAAAAATCTTCCATTTCCAAAAGAAAAATTATGCATTAGTTAATATTTAGTTGGGAAGGTTCTGTGAAAAAAGAGCTAAGTTTAATTTCAGAAATAAATGATGGCTTAGCGTTTTCAAACAGATGGTAGAAGCTCCTCATTCTACTAAGCAAAAGGAAAAGAAAAGTCTCGGCTGTTTTCAAGCTCATTTGTATTACTAAATATAAACTAGAAATAGACCTCTCTCAAGAGGAACAGAGATTAAACGGTTTGGGAAAATACAAATTAACTGAATATCAGTATTTTACAGAATAACCTGGATGCTAACCAAATCATTACTGGTACCTGAATTAACAGTTTTCAACTCAATAAATCGGTGCACTTCTGAGTTTATTTCTGACAGTGTATTATTAATTAAGGAGTTTAAAAAGAAATGGTTAGTTACTTTAAATTTACTTTGTTTCTTTAAGATGTTGCAGTCATTGTGGATTTTACCATATGTACATATGCATGCAAGATTGCATTCTTCTGAAAAGCTAAATTGGTTAGGGATTGTGCATATGCCCCCTTTGTCTGTACAACCCAAAGGCACCTGGATCTAGCAACTAAAGCTAGAGCCTAAGGTTTACCTAAGCAAAATGAGTTACTCTGTATACTTCCATCTGGCTGATGCAAGTGATAAGACTGAAGTAGAGTAACAGCCACCTTCCCTTTTAGGCAGACAAGGTTTCTTGGGTGAATCTGATCTCTTTTATTAGACCAACCCAAATAGTTGGAAAATAATTATTAAGCAAGCTTTCGGGTTCAAAAACTCTTCCTCAGGCTAAGGACGTTTCAGCAGTTGGTGTGTGCTCTTCCTGGATGGAATGAAAAGTAAAGTAGTCAGCGGCTGGGCTGGTATGCATACAAGACAGGTAGTCAGTGAAAATGTAGATTGAGGAGTCAATGGGTGAGAGACAGGTGGGGACGGGGGGGAAGAGAGAGAAGGGGGATGAATAGTGGAGAGATACCTGGGGAGTCAGGCAGGTTATAATGTGTCATAAATCCAATGTCTATATTTAGTCCATGATTTTTAGTATCCAGGAGGTTGATGAAATGGAGTTCATAGGCTCGTCTCTGGGAAGTGTTGTGTAAGTTTCCTTTGAGGATCAGGACAGGTTGGAGAGAGAGTGGTTTTCTTGTAAGAAATGTGCCCCCATGTGTATTCCTGTCTTTGATAGATTTCCGGTGTGCAGTTGTTGTTTGGTCTCTCCTACGTATTTTCCATCAGGGCATTTGGTGCATTGGATGAGATATATTACATTTCTGGAGGTGCCGCTGTAAGATCTGGGAATGCTGATGGCTCTGTTGTGGGGTGTAGTAATAGTGGGGGTGGTGGAGATGTGTTGGCAGGTTTTGCATTTCTTGTCATGGCATGGTCTGGATCCTTTAGGTGTCTTCTGGGCTTGAGGAAGTTTGCTTCTGGTGATGAGGTTAGTGAGGTTCGGTGCTTGTTTGAAGGCTAGGATGGGTGGCTCTGGGAAGATCTTTTTAAGAATAGGGTCTCTTTCTAGTATGGGTTGCAATTGTTTGAGGATTTTCCATAAAAGTTCAAGGGAGGGGTGATAAGTCATAACCAGCGGTGTGAAGTTTGTGGGGGGTTTACTTCTGTACTGCAACAGTTCTTCACGTGGTATCCGGGTGGCTGTTTCAAATGTGCGATCTCTCTCTCTGGAGGAGTGTCCTTGTTGGGTCTAAGCCTTTTTAAGATTGATGAGGTGGTGGTCTGTATTTTATCATTCTGGATACTGATCATTGTGTCTAAAAAGGAGATGCTGGTGCTGGAGTATTCTAGAGAAAGTTGGATGGAGGGATGGTGATTGTTGAATTTCTGATGGAACTCAATCAGAGATTGTAGGTTTTCAGTCCAAATGATGAAGATGTCATCGAAATATCTTAAGTATAGCAAGGGTTTGATGGTGCAGTTCTTGAGGAACTCTTCTTCCAGGTGGCTCATAAAAAGGTTGGCATACTGTGGGGCAATTTTGGTGCCCATAGCTGTTCCCATCATCTGGAGGAAGTGTTGATTAGTAAGAGTGAAATTGTTGTGTGTGAGGATGAAGCGTATAAGGTCAGTAATATCTCTGGGTCTGTATTCTGAGTTGTAATCTTGTTCCTGTAGATATATGTAAGGCAGGCTTGGATGCCATCTTGGTGTGGGATGTTGGTATATAGGCTGGTAACATCCATGGTGGCTAGGAGTGTGTTGCTGGGAAGGCGGTCTATGTTTTTAAGTTTCCGTAGAAAGTCTGTAGTGTCTTGTACAAAACTTGTTCTGTGGGTGACGAGTGGTTTTAGGATTGATTCAACGAAACCTGATATTTCCTCAGTTAGGGTCCCATGGTTGGATATGATAGATCTGCCAGGGTTCCCTTGTTTGTGGATTTTAGGGAGCATGTAAAAAGTCCCCATGTTAGGTAGTGGGGGGATCAAGGTCTGTAGTTTTTCTTGTAGTCTTGATGGAAATGATTTGATGGTATTGTTGAGTCCTTAGACCAACACGGCTACAACCTACACCTTCCCTTTTAGGCTTTTATGTACAAATGAGGCACCAAGGCACATGTATGGCCCTAATGGACACTGCTAATCAAAAGAATTTGATCTTACATGCACAAGATGCATGCAACTGCTGTGAACTCTATAGTGACAAGTATTTGACAAGACATTTAATTTATTTATTTTTAAAACTGATTACTACATACATTATTTGATAGTTGGTGGTGGCAAAGGGAAAAAAAAAACTGACACACACCCTTGATTTGTACCATCTCGTGGTTTGTTTCAATTTAGAACCCAACCATACAGTTCATTTATCAAGCAAACTGCTCATTTCTGACCAGTTTTTTTGGCTAGTCAAAGTCATATGCACTACCCTGTGATAAAGTATTTTTCAGGTTGGATACTTACACTGCAAATTCTTCTAGCTAGGTCACTGCCTCTTCAGTAAAGCACAGTGTGCACTTTTGCATTACATGAACAAATTAAGATACTAAAGATAGAGGACAATATTTTCTTTCCCCGTCTGTTTCTTTAACTATCCATTTCATACTATTAAATAAATAATACCTTCATTTAGAACTATTATGCAAAGAGAAACAGCACCACTTATAAACATAACCTCTATACTCTTTATATCCATCAATCTATTTCTTAAAATGTTTTATTCAGGGACAAAACTGAAACATTAAATAATATATAATTAAAGCAACATTCATTCCTACCTTGCTCTGTACCATTAATGCAAATGTTGAGATTAACATATGCACATGCTGGACCCACATGACGACACAAACCTCCTCTGACAAGTGTAATTTCTAGTTCCGATCCCTTCAGCTATAGAAACAAGAACATTACTTAAGTTTTGCTTTATAAAAGATGTAAAACAAAACAAACATTTCTCCTAAAATAATTTCATTTAGATGTTATGGATCATTAATTAAACAGTAATTACATTGTACACTTTACTCCTTGATTATATTCTTAATGTCTTCCCATCAGAGAATCTCAAAACATTCTATGAATCTGAATAAATTTACTATAAAAAGACCTGCCTATTCAAACACTATTTTACATGCAAGGAAACCTGAAACACAGAAGGGTAAAAGACCTAATTTTCAGAAATGCTGAATGCCACAAATCCCATTTAGGTCTGGCTCCCAAATATTGTTAACCTGTTAATCATGTCTTAAAATAGTAACCTGGTCACACCTTCAGGTAATTAATGATGCAACAAAATGGGAAACCAATCACAAAAATACTCCACACAATATGAATGATATTTTTGTGGCTGGTTTCCATGGCACCTTAAATTGAATCTATAGCAGGGTTCGCCACCATGTAGCTTGATACTAGTTGCACAGGGGCATTGGCTGATAGCACCCATGTTTGTTTTCAGGGTGCTGATTCAAAGGGGTCTAATCAGCTAGGCTAGAGTGCCAGGTGGTATGACATCAGGGCCATGGGGACCCCTGGGATTAGGGAGAGGTTCCCTGATCCCAGGGTCCCTGTGCACCGGGAACCTTTACAAACCATGTAGGCAGCCCAGCTGCACACACAGTTAGCTATTGGACATCCCTAGTGCAAGGGAACCCTGGGATCAGGAACTTCTCCTGGATCCCAGGGTGTCAGGACCATAAAAACCATGTATACAGCTGGACTGCACATAAGGTTTTCTGATATCCTGGTGCATAAGGTTCTGGGACTGTTTCTGGTGCAGTCCTGGAGTAGAGACCCACAATCCACTGATTGCCAGTCCTGGCCCTGGGATGATACTGGAGTCTCGAACTAGCTCCCATGAGGTCTTGGGGTTGAGACTGACAAAAAAATCAGCTGATTTTGGGTCCCCTGGCATGCCACCAAAATCTCAAACTGACTTTGGTGGATCTCTGGTGCTGAGACTGACAATCAGTTGACTGTCAGCCTGGAACTACACTGGAATCGAATTAGTTTTGGTGTGGTCCTGGGGCTGACACTGCCAAATCAGTTGATTTTCAATCCCAGCCCTAGGACCTGGCTTTCAGCTTGTCAGTGTAGGAGGAGCCTGGTATCATGATCCTAAGCTCCCCCAGCACTGGCAAGCAGTAACAACATGATTGGGATCTGATTCCTTATCCCAAAAAAAAAATCACACGTCCTGTATCCTGTAATCACACGTCCATGTGTAGTACAGTAGGAAGTGTGATTGTTGGGACTGAGAATCAAATTTCATTGCACCATTCAATGAACACGTGCCAAAGGTCCCAAAGACTACAAGCTTTCATAATGTGTAACCATGAGTGAGTGATCTGCTCAAGACTGAACAAGCCTAATAGAACTGTAAAGCAAAGAAACAAGCAAAAATAACCCGATCAGATCTCCCAAATCTCAAACTATGCCCCATTAAAAGAGAGAAAAGGGGAGAGAGGAGGAGTTGAGTTCAAGGAATTGAAAAAGCAGAAAAGTGTTTCTTGGGTATGCATCCTCTTAATGATTTTTGGGTATGCACTATTGCTTTCTGATCGTGATGCAGGTCCTTCCAATTCTTAGTTTCTCTCTGGAGGTGGGTCTGTGAATACTGGGAAATTTGGGTTGCTGTTCCTTTTCCGTGTTGAAAATTCTGTAAAATTCTTCAACTTTACTATGGTGCAGGTTCTGGGTTTTGAAGCAAACACTAAACTTGTTATTTCTTCTGTGACATTACTTCCATTTCCAAACAATCCATCTCTTTCCCCCCATACCAATCATCTTTCTTTTCTCTCTCCCCAAGACCAACTAATTTTCCCCACAAATCCCTCAATGTTCCAAATATAAATTCCGGGTGTGGCTCAGGCCAAGAGCCATAGACTTCATCTCTCAGTACATCCAGTAGCAAATGTTCTTTAGATATATACATACATATCCCACCAAACAACCTGCTTAGCAACAACATAGCCTACCAAACAATCTGCTTAAATATGCTATAACATCTCATAACACAAATTTCAAAATGTGCATATTATTGTATTCCTCTGTACATAACCCAGATGGTAACAAGTAACACACTATTTTTATCATTCTCAGGTTTTATATTTTGTAACTTATTTTCCATGAAATTTAGCCAACATTATCTGTGCTGGGTGAATTTTTCAAGTCTTTATATGAACTATTGAATGAGTCAATGGCTCAATGTCTAGTTGGGAGCAGATATGAACTGGGGTTCCACCGGGGACTGTCCTGGGTCTGGTATTGTTCAAAACCTTCATTAAATGATTTGGACAATGGGATTGAGTGCATTAAAGTTTGTGGATGATGCCAAGTTGGGTGGGTTTGGAGACACTTTGGAGGACAGGGCTCAGTTCCAGAACAACCTGAAAAATGGTTTCTAGTCAATCAGATGAAATTCAACAAGGACAAGGGCAAAGTCCTACACTTGGAATGGAACAATTATATGCACAAATACAGACAAGGAATGACTGGCTATGCTGCAGTACTGCAGAGAAGGACCTGGGAGGTTGCAGTAGACTATAAGCTAAATATGAAACAGTGAATTTGTGAAACTAAAGTTTATGTGAGCTAACTTCCCTTCCCCACCCCCAAAAAAGCAGGCACATGCACACTCAGCAGTTCCTTGTGAAAGACGAAGAATTAAACACTGTGCCAGAAATGCAAAGGTTTGTTTTTGAAGGCATAGATAACAGCTTCTCTCAATTTATAAAAGGCTCTCACCCTCATCTTCCTACTGTGTACTCTTAACTTTCAGAGTAGGAAACTTCACAAATGCTAGTGGATATCAGATTGGAGTTCAGCTTCATATTTTACTTTCCTACAAAAATTATCGCAATGGGAGTTTAAGTGTAAACTACTGAGAATGTAGGGGCATTAACCTATACCTAGTGCAAACCCTGCCTTCACTTTGGATTTAGTTCTCTAATTAGGAAATATTCAGCTGAATTATAGGATACAGTTCATTATACCTGTTGCATGGTAGAAAATAATTTAACACAGCTAAAAGCTGATGTTTCTCTTACCGTTTCAACTTACATAAAAATGCAACAACTGCTTGTGTCATTTTCAGTGTTGCCAACTCTCTTGATTTTATCACTGGAATTGCCTCATGTTTTCCTTTGAGTTACAGATCTGAGCTACAGATCAATTATAAAAGAATCTCCACATTCACTACCTATTGCACCTCACTAGTTTCCACTCTCTAAAGTGGCAGACAAAAAACTTGAAAATATGACATTTATGCTTCAAAACTGAAAGGCAAAGAGAGAACCCCACGTTTATTATTTTTAAAATCTTCACAATCCTTATTCTAACTTCAAAAATTATAAACAGAGCCCTGAAAAGTCATGTAGTTTTTAACACCTGCAGCTAACACAACAAATGATAAAAAGTGAAAGCAAAATTAAAGCTGTATACATCTCCATCGAGCAACATAGGACTATATTTATTCACTGAAAAATATTTCCAATGGGTGTTCTTTCCATTTTATTTCAGTTATTTTTACTGGCCACTCTAAATATGACAAAACCGTTACAGCAAAATGTGGGTAGTCTCCTGACCACTGCAGATATAAAGAGTAACATCTGTGCTAAGAAGTCCAACTCTGCAGTCAAGAATCATAGAGAAGTACGGCTGGAAGGGACCTCCAGAGGTCATCTAGTTCATCCCGAGGCAGGATGATCTCTATCCAAACCATCCTGTACAAACCATAATGTAAGGTCTACGTAAGAATACTGTCAACCCTGACACGACACAGACCTAACATCCTAGCCTGCCACGGGTAAATCAGGGGAACCACAGCAGGCAATGTCCTGCTTCTATTAAATGGTGTCAATATAACAAGCGGTAGAGGGCCATGCCTCCCACTACAGGGGAAGGCAAAAACCCCCACACTTCACATTAATCTGTGGTAAAATTCCTTCCTGACCTCAAATAGGGCTATATAGTCTAACTCTGAGAGGAGGAGTAAGACCCTGTTGCCAGGAACCTCCAGATTTGGTCCCAGTAGGCACACCCTAGTCAAAGTCCCCAGCCTTGGCTGTAGCCAACACCTTAAGTCTCCGAGGAAGGCTTAAACACACCTTGACACATGAAGCAGAAAACAGGGGAGGTGGGCAGGCCCACCAGCAAAACCCAAAGCATGGCAAATACCCACATTAAAACACAGGCATAGCAACACGTAGATCACCCCTGACCAGTGACTGTCCAACCTCTTCTTTAACATCTCCAATGATGGAGAGTCCACAACTTACCTAGGCAGTCTATTCCACTGCTACACTATTCTAACAGTGAAGAACTTTTTCCAGATATCCAATCTAAACTTACTTTGCTGCAACTCCAAGCCATTGGGCCACATCCTTCTCTATGCAAAAAGAAAGAAAAGGTACTTTCCCTCTTTTTTATGGCAGCCCTTTCAAGTATTTGAAGACTCCCCTCTTAATAGCTTTTTCTGCAACCTGAATATGCCTAGCTCCTTCAGCCTCTCGTACGACTTGCTTTGCAAGCCCTTTATCATCTTTGTTGCCCGCCTCTGGACCCTCTTTAAAATCTGCATGTTCTTTTTAAAATGTGAAGCCCAGAACTGCACGCACTATTCCAGATGAGACCTAACCAACACTGAGTAGAGAGGCACTATCATCTCTCATGTCCTGCACCTATTGCTTCTATTCATGCATCCCAAAACCATATTTGCCTTTTGTGGAGCTGCAAACTGCAGACTCATATTGAGTCTGTGATTTACCAATACTCCCAAGTCCTTTTTCATAGTGCTACCATCCAGCCAGATGTCACCCATTTTATATTTCCTTTTGATTATTCCTCATGAGGTAAAGCATCTTGCATTCATCTGCACTGAACTTCATCCTGTTAGCTCTAACCCAACTTTACAATTGGTTGAGATCTTTCTGAATTGCATTCACACCCTTTGGCTATGGACAGAAATTAACCATAAACTAGTATAAGTGATCGGAAACCAGTTCAAATCTGTAACAACAGAAGTTCAGTGAACATAAACTGCTTCCAAAATGGCCAAAACCAGTTTAAGATAAACCTGGACAGATGTAGTGATTTAGGTTAAATTGGTTTATTGAACTTCTGTCCCAGTTACCCTCCAGATTCAAGTTAACCCAGCATCCCAGGATGCCTTGCACCTCCTCCACAAGCCCCCACTTGCAGGGTGAGCTGGCTAGCCCTGGTCCAAGCTGTCTGCTCCAGCTGAGCAGGAAGGTGTGTTCTAGCACCCCTCGGCTTCAGGTCTGGGCCACTGCAGGCATGTGGCTGCATTTCCAGAATCAAGTGAAGGTCTGTTCATGTGCTTATCCGTTCAACCTATGCAGCTTAGACTAACCTCCAAAGATTGAATTAATTCAGCCTTGGGGTTTTGACTGTATGCTTAGCCCTGATGTTCATAATCCTTCCCAGTTCTGTCTCATTTCCAAACTTACTCAAGAAACTTTCTTGCTACCATCTAAACCATTAATAAACACATTGAATAGTATGCTGGGCCCAGAACAAACCTGTGGGGCCCCACTTGAAACCTCCTGCCATTCTGACATGAACCTATTGATAATAACCTCCTACTTGCAGCTATTGTGCCAATTATCTATCTACCTTATATTGATTGATGGGCAATCACTCGCGAACGAGTAAGATCATCTTGCAAGGATCTTAAGTGAGTCTGCAGGTGGCTCCATAGCCCAATTCTAGATCCACATGTCTTGTCTCAGTGAGGACAGGCATTTCCAGGAAGGATGGGCACTGTGCTGCTGCACTGGATCTTCTGAAGTTCTTTTCGCCTATTCCTTTTCCTCTTCTGCCTGTCGACAAGCTGTTTCAAAGTGTTGAGGTCCCTCCCTAAGAGCCTTCCTCCATTTTGGTTAGTCCTGAGCAAGGGTCTCCCAAGTATTGATGTTACAACTCTTCATGTTTGCCTTCAGGGTGTCTTTGAAGCACTTTCTTTGCCCTCCACTACTTCACTGACCTTTTTCAGATGCGATGAAAGATTCTCTTTGGAAGACAGGAGCCAGACATGCGAACAACACGACCTGTCCAGCGAAGCTGGTTTTGGATGATCATGGCCTCAATTATGTTGGAATTTGCTTTGGCCAAGACGCTGATGTTTGAGCATCTATCCTCCCAGCTAATCCGAAGGATCTTGTAAAGGCACCGTTGGTGGTACTTTTCCAAGCTCTTAAGAGGTCTTCTGTATGTGGTCCATAGATAACAGTTATCATAGTTTTATCTTGACCACATTTCTCTAACTTATTCATGAGAAAATCATGCAGGCCCTTGTCAAAAGCCTCGCTGAAGTCCAGATATGTTAACCACAGCACTCCCATCAGTAATTACTTTGTCAAAGACGACAAAAAAGTATGACACAAGCTGTTTTTCATAAATCTAGGCTGGCTCCTTGTAATTGGCCTTTCCTTCTCCAAATACCTGCAAATGGACTTCCTTAGGATATGCTACTGTAATTTCCCAGGCATTGAGGTAAGGCTTACTGGTCTGTTGTTCTCCAGGTCCTTCCTTTTGCCTTTTTTAAAGAGGGGCACTATGTTGACCCTTTTCCAGTCCTCTAGTACCTGGTCCATCTCCCATGACTTTATGATGATCATTGCCAAGGGCGCTAAGATCTCCTCTGTCAGTTCCTTTAGTACCCTGGAATTAAGTTGATCCAGCCCTGCTGATTTGAATTCATTTGGAGCTAACACAACCTCTCTGACCATCTCTTTCGTTATCTCCTCCCTCATCTTGCCCCCTTCCTTATCCAGATAATCCTTATTAGGTGTCTGGCTGCATCTTAATTTTTCAGTAAAGACTGAGGCAAAGCAGCTGTTAAGTAGATCTACATTCTTTGCATCTTCAGTTAGGTGTCCCCCCCCCCGGCTTATTAACAGAGGGCCTACAGCTTCCTTTGTCCTTCTTTTCAAGCCAACACATTTATAGAACTTCTTGTTGTCCTTAAACTCCTTTGCCAGGTTTAACTCATTCTTTATCTTTGCCTTCTTGATTTTGTCCCGGCAGGTTCTTGTTATTTCCTGGTATGCTTCCTTGACAACCTGCCCATCCTTCCATGCCTGTACACTATCCTTTTGCATTTGAGGCATTTTAGAAGCTCTTTGTGCAACCAAATTGGTCTCTTGCCATTCTTATGCTTCCATTGTGTCAGGACAGTTTTTTGTTGGGCTTCCAATTTTGTGCCCTTTAGAAGCTGCCAGCCATCCTTTAACCTTCAGTCTATCCTCCCATGACACCATGCCCATTAACTCCTTGAGCTGGATTAAATCTTTTTGAAACCTAGCATCCTAATTTTTCTGACCTCTTGCTATCCCCATCTCAGGATCTTAAATCCTATCATATTGTGATTGCTTCCTCCCAAATTCCATCACTTTCACATCTTCCACCAGTTCTTCCTTCCCTGTTGGTCAGGACAACATCTAAGATTAATGATCCCCTAGTTGTATCCGCCACTTCATGGAACAGAATATTGTCCTCCACACAAGTTGAAACCAGCCTGACATTTCATATTTGGCTGCACTGTTCTTCCAGCACGTTTGAAAAACTATAGTATGCCATCAGTACCATCCCATAGCTCAGTGTTTCCCAACCTTTTTCCCCCTATGGCACACTTACCTAAATAAAAAAGCACTGTGGCATACCGGACACGGAACAGGCAGGGTTAGGGGGGTGCACTGACCAGGGAGGAGTGAGGCGCACGGCCAGCTGGATGCTGACAGGGACGGGTGGCGCACTGCCAGCTGGATGGTATTTTGGGCTGAAGGCACACCCCCTGCCTAGCTGGAGCCATGCTCCCAGTCTGTCCGTGTCCACAGCAGCAGCAGGGGGGGGCGGCGGGAGGGGCTGGCTCCAGCAGCACACCAGTTGGGGAACGCTGCTATAGCTTTTGGATAGATTTGTCACCTGCTTGAAGTGTGGCTCATCCACCTCCTCTTCCTGATTTGGTGGCCTTGAAAATCATTCCTTTTAAAATGTCCTCATTCCTTCTATTTTCACCAGTATCACAAATTCACCTGAACTACATTCAATTTTTTCAGAGTCCCTACATTCTCCAATATTAATTCAAACATTTTACATCAACTTTCTAAGGTCAAATTGCCCAGTAAACAGCACTGCAACCAAGCAAATATCTAACAGAAACATCTCAATCTTCTTGCCAATACCCAGTTTTTACTATAGTCTTTAATTTTCCATAAAATATTTCCCAATGCCTTGTCATGAAATGTGTCTCAGAAATTTAACTCTATACTGGTACAGAGGGAATAAAGATGAACAGAAATCTCTCCCACTTCCTTTTCAAACACGGCCAGGATATATGGCATTCTGCAAAATATAATATACAGATTCTATCTATTTAGTCTTGAAATCCTGTACGACACTTGGGTCAAAGATTACAGATTTTTGAATAAAATGGAAAGAATGTTTATGAAACTATTAAGTCTGAACAGAATAGGGGGGTAAAGATACAGAGGTGACCATATGCAATCCAAAAAAAGCTGAGAAAGAGTAGGCCAACTAGCTAAAATTCATAAATGTTAGGGTTGGAAGGGATCTTAATAGATTGAGTCTGACGCCCTGCATAGGCATGACCCAAGCCAGATGCCCATCTAACCTCCTCTTGAAGACCCTCAGGGTAGGGGAGAGCACCACCTCCCTTGGGAGCCGGTGCCAGATTTTGGCCAGTCTAACGGTGAAGAAGTTCCTCCTAATGTCCAGTCTAAATCTGCTCTCTGTTAGCTTATGGCCATTATTTCTTGTTACCCCCAGGTGATGAATTTATAGGCAGCCACAAGGTTGCCTCTCAACCTTCTCTTGAGGAGGCTGAAGAGGTCCAGGTGCTCTAGTCTCTCCTCGTAGTGCAAGCCCTTAACCATACGAATGGCCCTTCTCTGGACCCTCTCCAGGTTATCCACATCCCTCTTGAGGTGTGGCGCCCAAAACTGCACACAGCATTCCAACTGCGGTCTGACCAGTGCCCGATAGAGGGGAAGCATCACCTCCTTGGCTCTGTTTGTCATGCATCTGCTAATGCATGATAAAGTGCAGTTAGCTTTGCTGATGACTTCATCACACTGACGACTCATGTTCATCTTGAAGTCCACTAGGACTCCGAGATCCCTTTTCGCTTCCAGGCTACCAAGCAGGTAATTTCTTAGGCAGTAGGTGGGCTGGACATTTTTCCTCCCTAGGTGCAGCACTTTGCATTTCTCCTTGTTAAATTGCATTCATCGTATTCTTTTGCTCAAGGTGATCATGTAAAATGGAACTCTGGTTAAAACAGGATTTAAATGATTCTTCAGAGAGCAGGGACTATTCCACTTGTAGCCCACAGACCCCTACAGCCAGCTCTCCCACTGCCACACAATGTGGGGTGAGGGTAGGGCGCATGCACCACTGGCAAGGCCTCTGGGGCAGGGGGATCCTGACCCAGCCCATGCTGTGGGAAATGCAGCCAGGGCTGCATGCCATGCCTACTGAACAGTAGGTAGGACATTCCTGGGGTCCAACCTCACGGTGTATGGTACCAGAGCTAAGTGTGGCCGCTGGCTGTGCTGAGATTGGACAGCCCTGTTATAGGGATACAAATGATTAGATATGAACGTGATCCATTAGCTCTACTTCATCTTTACCTCACATGAAATGCAAAATACAGCCGCTTAAGAGAAGACAGATTTGACATTAAATTAACAAATTAGCCTAATATAAAGCCTCTGAGATTTGTGTGATGTCCGATCCAAGATAACTATTAGTGAGAGTAAGTAGTCCAAGAAGTTATAATCAAAACTTTTGTAAGAGGCTGCCTGAAACGGCTCCTACATAAATATTTTTACACTTAAATAAGTAGCCTAATTTTCAAAGATACTAGACAAAGAGGTACCTGACTTTTGTCTCAGACATGTTAATTATAGCAACGGAGAATTGAGACAGATTCAGCTACCTGATAAAATGAATATTTACTACCAAGAACATAAAGTATCACCTATAATCCAATACATCACTCAGTTAAAACCAATCAATACAGAGGACATCATGTTCAGAAGGATTCTTCTTTCTTACTTGAGTTCTCTCCTGTATGAGCACTTCTTTTGAGGTAGGCACTGGGTATGGCTTCAGAGTAGCCTTTATTGTTGCAAAAATGAAATCTGTGTGTTCTTTAATAACCGATTCCAAGTAGTCACCTTCTGGAGTTGATCTGTAATACACTATAATCTCATCCGTAGGAACCAGATTGCGCTAAGAAACCAAAAATTTAATTAGGTGACAAGAAAATAATCTGTACAAATTGCTTCTAAGAGATGCTTGTTAAAACATTAAAAAATATTTTAAAGTATTAACCATATATTTATTAGCATTGAATTTAAAGTTTTCCTAAAAATGAAAACAGGGGTATTGGGGTTTTTTTTCTTGTTTGTTTTTTGTTTTTTTACAAAAGCTGTGTTTTACCAAGCACTATCGTATTTTGCTGAATCAAACTAATTAACTTTATAAAAATTCACGTCTTCAGTATGCAAAACAATCCAAAGGGGATCAAACACTAATCTCAGACCAAAACTTTGACAAATTTAACTTATAGTTTTGGGTCAATCTGCAGCTGTCGTGACCATGCACTGAAATTTACATATGCTTTATGTTAATGAACCTAGAGAACAAGAAAAAAGGTTTAGTAACCCAATGGTAAGAATTTATGGCCCTAGATTATGGCAGTAAACTAAAGGTGTACAGAAACAGCATTAAACATATTAAAGATAATAACATTACCAATGCTGAAATGCAATAAAACTAGAAAAGAACATGAGCAAGAAAATAAAATTCTCTTTATGTCATTCCTAAAATATGCTTTTTCAGTTGTCATCCCTTTATTCCTGTTGCTGATATGTTATGTTGTACATCCCTAGACATAAGTAATGGTTGTATTCCCAGTTGCTGAGAGATAAGAAATCAGAAGTTCTCTCAACCTGGATTGTTTTTATTTATGTCTGATCAGCAGGTTGCAAGCCCTCCACATAAGATTGAATTACATGAGGATGCATTTCAGTTTGGCCATTTCAGTTCCCTCTGTATACTGCCTAAGGACATATTTTAGGAAGATCATGTTTCCTTACTTACCTTCTTGCGAAGTTTTTGGATGCGATTTATCACTTCACGGGCAACTCCTTCATCAACCATTGACTGATCTGGGGTGACATCTAAGAGAACTAAAATCTAAAATAAGGTATCAGATTCATTAATAAAATATGCTAAAGTAAATGCATTAAAAACAAAGCTATTCAGTTAATTCTGGTTATGGGGAGGTGAGAGATTTAATCCTATTTGAAAGATTAACTCCCTGTATGTTTTTCAAAGTCATCTTCCTTAATTACCAAAATCAGCCTTCACTCCTCTTAGACAAACTACTGCATCATACGCAATTCTTATGGAGGAGGCCAAATTACCCATTATATTGGATTTTTAGTGGCAATTCTAGTAACATGGACAAATGCCCAGAAAAATGAACTGAGATTAAAGATCTCATTTTCAGTTATGCACTAACTTATGTGAAAGTCTAAAAGGGAAAGTCTAGTGGAATCACTTACTGTGCTACAAGTCTTCATTACTTAAATTGTTAAAACATTTCTTCATTGGGATAACTTCTGAATAAACCAAAGGATAAAAAAATAATTACTTCTATTAATACCTGAGCATCAGAATGTGCCTCATACTGGGCAGAGCATCCTGTGACTTGATCAAAGGTGTACATGAGACGAAGATCTTCCTCATGTAGTTCGTGGCCTTCCACTAAAATAATCCCTGTATAATAATACAATTATTTAAATTACAGGACCATAGAATTGTAGGAAAGTAGGGCTGGAAGGGACCTTACAAAGTCATCTAGTCTAGCTCCTCAATGAAGGCAGGGGCATCTTTGACTAACCCATCCTAGCTAAGTGTCTGTGTAACCTGCTTTTGAAAGCTTCTAAGGATGGAGACTCCACTGCTTCTCTAGGTAGCCTGTTCAAATGTCTGACCTCTCCCATAGTCAGAAAGTTCCTCTTAATCTCCAGCCTAAATTTCACCTGCTGCAATTTGAGCCCACTGTTTCTAGTCCCTTCCCCTACAGCCACAGAGAAAAACTCTATCCCCATCCTCTCTGTATCACTCTTAAGGTATTTGAAGTGTTATTGTATTCAAAAAGTATTTGAAGTGTTATTGATTTCCCCCTCCATCTTCTCTTCTCCAGATAAAATTAACTCTTTCAGTCTTTCCTCGTATATCG
Source organism: Alligator sinensis (assembly GCF_000455745.1). Taxonomy (NCBI): domain Eukaryota; kingdom Metazoa; phylum Chordata; order Crocodylia; family Alligatoridae; genus Alligator; species Alligator sinensis. The sequence continues at coordinate 342,795 of NW_005842627.1, read as the reverse complement.
TGTCTTCCAGGCCCCTGGTCATTTTGGCTGCTCTACACTGCACTCCTCCCAAACTGTCCACATCCTTATTCATAGATTCATAGATGTTAGGGTTGGAAGGGACCTCAATAGATCGAGTCCGACCCCCTGCATAGGCAGTGCTAGGTCTAGATGACCCCAGCTAGATGCATATCCAACCTCCTCTTGAAGACCCCCAGGGTAGGGGAGAGCACCACCTCCCTTGGGAGCCCGTTCCAGACCTTGGCCACTAACTGTGAAGAAGCTCTTCCTAATGTCCAGTCTAAATCTGCTCTCTGCTAGCTTGTGGCCATTATTTCTTGTAACTCCCAGGGGCGCCTCGGTGAATAAAACCTCACCAATTCCCTTCTCTGCCCCCGTGATGAACTTATAGGCAGCCACAAGGTCGCCTCTCAACCTTCTCTTGCAGAGGCTGAAAAGGTCCAGGTTCTTTACTCTCTCCTCGTAGGGCTTGGCTTGCAAGCCCTTAACCATATGAGTAGCCCTTCTCTGGACCCTCTCCAGGTTATCCGCATCCCTCTTGAAGTGCGGTGCCCAGAATTGCATGCAGTACTCCAACTGCGGTCTGACCAGCGCCCGATAGAGGGGAAGTATCACCTCTTTGGATCTATTCGTCATGCATCTGCTGATGCATGGTAAAGTGCCATTGGCTTTTCTGATGGCTTCGTCACACTGCCGACTCATGT
>NW_005842627.1:316031-341370 GCF_000455745.1 Alligator sinensis | reverse complement strand
TCAAATATTCCTGCCAGTGGCTGTGCAATGACATCAGCCAGTGCCCTCAGTACCCTCGGATGGAGCTCATCCGGGCCTGCCGACTTAAACACATCCAGTTCCTCCAAGTGACTCTGCACCATCTCAGGGTCTACGCATGATAGTCTGGCATCTTGCTGCTGCCTCTCTACAATCCCAGTGAGAGACTTGTTGTGCCCCTCTCTTAGGAACACTGAGGCAAAGAACTCGTTGAGGAGTTCAGCCTTGTCCCCCCTGTCCGTCACCAATTGATGTTTGGGTCTCCAGTTCTGAACAGAGCAGAAGGATCATTTCCTTTGATTTGCAAGTGACACTCCTATTAATACAATGCAGAAATGAATGCTGTTGGCTTTTTTTGCAACTAGAGCACACTGTTGGTTCATATGAAGCTTATGGTCAACCACAGACCCTGGGTCCTACTCTGCAATACTGTAACAAAGCCAATCATTCCTTAGTCTATATTTGTGCACGTGGTTATTCCATCCCAAGTGCAGGACTTTATACTTGTTTTTGATGAATCTCATCTGATTGACTGCAGACCATTTTTCCAATCTATCCAAATCATTCTGTATCCTAGCCCTACCCTCCAGAATGTCTGCACTTCCACCTACACTCAGTATCATCAGCAAATTTGCTAAGCGTGCACTCGATCCCATTATCCAAATAACTAATTAAGATGTTGAGCAATACCAGACCCAGGACAGACCCTTGGGGAACTGCACTTGATGCTTCCTCCCAGCTAGACATTGAATCATTGACTACTAACACACTGAGCATGACAAGTCAACCAGTTATGTATCCACCGTATAGTACTTGCATCTGGTCTGTATTTCCTTAGTTTGCTAATGAAAATGCTGTAGGAAAGAGCGGCAAAGGCCTTCTTAAGTCAAGGGTGGGAGTTCTTCAAAGGAATGATCTTGCAGGCATAGAGGGGCACCATCCCAGTTCACACAAAGGGAGGCAAAAAGAGCCAAAAAAAACCTTCTTGGCTGAACAGGGAAATCCAGGAGAGCCTTCATAGGAAAGGAGAGGCTTACAGGCTGTGGATGCAGGGGGCGGCTGCCAAGCAAAAGTACACCTGCTTGGCTTGTGCTTGCAGGGAAGCAGTGAGGAAGGCCAAAGCAGATACTGAACACAAGTTGGCAACAAAGATTAAGGGTAACAAAAAGTCCTTCTTTAAGTACATAGGGAGCAGGAAGAAGGCACAGGGTAGCATAGGGCCACTACAGAATGGTCTAGACTCTAGGGCAACTTGTAACAGACAGGATAGATAAAGCAGAGCTTTTAAATGACTTCTTTGCATCTTTGTTACTGGACACTGATACAAACACACTTCCCAATAAGACTTTAGTCTGGCGTGAGAGAAATACCAATCCACCTATGGTTAGTGCTGACCTAGTGAAGGGGCACTTGCGGGGGTTGGACATATTTAAGTCAGCAGGCCCTGATGATCTTCACCCAAGGGTACTAAAGGAATTGGCCAGTGTTTGAGTGCTTGAGGTGCTCAGGACAGGTCCCAGAAGACTGGAAAAGGGCCAATGTGGTCCCTATTTTCAAGAAGGGGAGGAAGGAGGACCCAGGGAATTATAGGCCGGTTAGCCTTACCTCTATTCTTGGCAAGATCTTAGAAAAAATCATAAAGGATCACATTTGTGGGGGGCCAGCAGGTAACACATGGTAAGGGGAAACCAGCATGGTTTTATAGCAGGCAGACCCTGCCCAACTAACCTGGTCTCTTTTTATGACCAGGTCACAAAGTGCTTAGATGTAGGGGTGGAGATAGATGTTATCTACTTGGATTTTAAAAAGGCTTTCAACACAGTGTTGCACCCAGTTCTTACAAGCAAACTGAGTAGCTGTGATGTGGATTTTTTCCACAGTAAGGTGGGTGAAAAACTGGCTTATGGGACGCACCCTGAGAGTGGTGGTGGAAGGGGCGGTTTCTCCCTGGAGAGATGTGGACAGTGGTGTTCTCCAGGGCTCTGTCCTTGGACCAGTGCTGTTCAATATCTTCATCAGTGATTGATGAATGATCAGTGAATGAGGGGGTTGAAAGCACTCTGTCCAAATTCGCAGATGACACCAAACTATGGGTACAGTAAACACACTGGAGGGCAGGGAGCGAATCCAGGTGGATTCAAATAGACCGGGGAAGTGGGTGGATCAGAACAGGATGCAATTTAACAAGGATAAGTGCAAGGTGCTGCACCTGGGGAGAAAATCTCCAATACACCTAGAAACTGGGAAGTACCATTCTGAGCACCACGGCAGTGGAAAGGGATCTTGGAGTCTTGGTCAGCACAAAAATGAATATGAGTCGCCAATGTGACGAGGTAATAAGTAAGGCTAACTGCACTCTTTCTTGCATTAGTAGGTGCATCACGAGCAGGTCAAGGAAGGTGATACTTCCCCTGTGTGCAGCATTGGTCAGGCCGCAGCTGGAGTACTGCGTCCAGTTTTGGGTGCCGCACTTCAAGAGGGATGTGGATAACCTTGAGAGGGTTCAGAGAAGGCTACTCATATGGTTGAGGGCCTGTGGGTGAGATCCTATGAAAACAGATTGAGGGACCTGAATCTCTTCAGCCTCTGCAAGACGATAAGAGATGATTTTGTGGCCGTCTACAAACTCATCATAGGGGGTCAGCAGGGAATAGGGGATACTCTGTTTACTAGGGCACCCCTCGGGGTTACTACAAAAAATGGCCATAAAATAAGGAGAGTAGATTTAGATTGGCTATCAGGAAGAAATTCTTTACGGTGAAGGTTGACAAAATATGGAATGGGCTTCCAAGGGAGGTGGTGCTTTCCCCTACCTTGGAGGTGTTCAAGAAAAGATTAGACGGGCACCTAGCTAGGGTTATTTAACCTCAGCGCTCAGACTCGATGATCTATAAGGTCCTTTCTGACCCTAGAAATCTATTAAACCTATGATATACCAAGATCCACTGCTCTCTCCTCATCCAAAGGGACTGTCACCTTATAGAAGGAAGTCAGGCATGACTCGCTCTTGTTCTTCTTGAGGTGCTTCACAATAGATTCCCCGAGGACATTCTCCATGATATTTCCAGGTAGAGGTCAGGCTGACTGGTCTGTAGTTCCCCAGATCCTCCTCCTTCACCTTCTTGAACATGGGCACTGTTTGCCCTTTTCCAGTCATCCAGAATCTCACCCAAAACTCCATGAGTTCTCAAAAAGTATAGTCACTGGCTCTGAAATTACCTTCATCAGTTTCTTCAGTACCCTCAAGTGCATCTCATCTGGCCCTACCAACATGAAAGCATCTAGCTTCTCCAAATAATCACTAATCTGTTCTGCCATTACTCTAAGCTGTTTGTCTCCTCTCCTAGTTCTGTTGCCAATGGCACTCATCATCTGGTAGCTGCCCCCTATTTATGAAAACCCAAGTAAAAGGCATTAAATACTTCAGCCTTGTCTGCATCGTCTATGACCATATAGACTTTTGCATTCCTTAAGGGACCTATGGAACCTCTGGTCCTCTATTACTTCTGATATACCCATAGAATCCCCTTTTTATTGCCTTTTATATCCCTTATCAGCTGCATCTCAAATTATGCCTTGGCATGCCTGTGCAATACTTTCATGTTCTTCCCTAGCACTATGATCAAGTTTCCACTTCTTACAGCATTCATTTTCAAGTTTCAACTCCTTGAAGAGATGGCTATCCAGCCAGGTTGGACTCCTATTGCACTCCCCATTCTTCCGCCTCATTAAGATAGCTTGCTTCTGTCCCCTTAAGAGGGCCTCCTTAAAATACACCAAGATCTCCTGGACTCCTTTCTCCTTCAGACTTGCCTCCCAAGAGATCCTGCCTACCAGGTCCCAGAGTTTGTTGAAGTCTGCTTTTCTCAAGTTCAGTGTCCTTATTCTGGTGCTCTCCTTCCCTCCCCCCCTTACGACCTTGAACTTTATCATTTCATGGTCACTGTCACCAAATTTACCTTCAGCCTGCACTTTCTCCATCAATTCCTCCCTGTAAGTCAAGAAAAACTTCCCACCTCATTGGCCTCTCTACTATGTGAATAAAGAAGTTACCTTGATTCACGCTCAAGGAATTTAATGGACTTCTTGTGCACTGCTGTGTTTCCCAGCAGATGTCTCAATAATTAAAGACTCCTATGAGAACCAGGTCCTGTAATTTGGAAACTTCTGTCATTGTTGGAAGGCTGCCTTGTCCACTTCCTTCTCTTGGTTCAGAGGCTTGTAGCAGATGCCCACCATGACATCCCACCTTCTGCTCTCTGTCTGATCTTTACCCAGAGACTTTTAAACAGGCTTTCAACCGTCCACTTCATACTGCCCCTCGGACCACATGTATATAGCTTTTGTGTGTAGGGCAGCACTGCCTCCTTTCCCCTCCAGTCCATCTTTCCTGAACAAGCTATACCCACCTATATGACCATACTCCACTCTCAAGCTATCCTATCACATCTCTGTAATCCCAATTATATCATAATTCTGTGATTGTACTAGGACTTTTATGTTCCCTATAATTCTTGCATTAGTGTATAACCTTTGCAAGCACCTAACTGTCCTATCCTCTACCTGAGAACACTGCCAAAGCTTCTATTATTGCTTCCCTTTACTAAGCTTTATTCATCTTCAGGCTCCTTACTTACCTCTGGGTTTTTGTCTCCATCCCCTGAGGAACCTAGTTAAAGCTCTCCTCACTAGGTTCTGTACACAAAGACATTCTGCCCTCTTCCATCAGGTGGATCCCATCCCCTCCCAACAGTCCATCTTCCTGGAACACAACCCCGTGGTCAAAAAAGTCAAAGCCCTGCTGGTAATACCATCTACACAGCCATGTGTTGATCTCTAGGATGCATCTGCCTCTCGCTGGGCCTTTACCTTGACAGATGGATCAAGGAGAACAGCACCTGGGCTCCCATCCCCTTTGCGCCCAGAGCCATATAATCACTGTTGATCTGCTCAAGCTCTCCTATGGCAGTAAGGGGTAGTAGTCAGAGGACCAGATGAATCTGGACTATCTTTCTGTGACATCTTGGATGCTGGTTTGCGGCAGGCAGCAGACCGCCTGAGCCAAAAGGCGTATGCGTCCACGCCTCGCAGGAGAGCATCGCCAATCACCGTCACCCATTGCTTCTATTTGGTAGCGATGGTCTGGATCCTCCCTCCCTTTGGGGTGCATGGTTTGGCCTCCCTTGCCACTGGACTGGGGTCCTTCTCATCCAGTGTAAAGGCTTCCTACCCATTCTCCAGCTGGACAGCTGCAGGTCCAGAAGAAGTGCTGTTCATTTCTACAGGTAACAAGATGCTAGCTTCCATGTTCCACAAAGGTCCATTTTCCAGTGCTTTCTCTGGCTGTCCCTCTCCCATGATGCTGGAGGGAACGTTGTGCTTTGGGTCACAGATGTTCCAGAGGCTATCCACCTTCTCCTGCAGCTCCCATACCCGAGAGAATCCAGCAGGAAGCATCTCTTACACCACAAGCACTCCCCCAAAAGCATGTCCCTGGCAAGAACATGCAGATTGCAGTCACTGCAAAGTCAGGCTAAAACCTGGGTGTAAGCCTTCATGGTCAGGGGGCATGCGTAGACAGAGCCTGCACAGCTGCAGGCAGAGAAAGGACTGGCAGTAGCAGAGGCTTTGGCACGTCAACATCTCCCAGCAATCCTATCGTTTTTCTTGCTAACATCTTCTTCTTCTTATGCTACTATGTCCTGGAAAAAAATTCCCTCTTCCTCCTTCACCTGCTTCCACTTAGCAAGCTCCCAAAGAAAGAAGGTGGGCAAACTCCCCAAACTCCCCTGTTTGTTGATCCTGTGCCACTGGCTCCTGTATTGCTGTGATATGGCAGGCCTAGGCTTTCTGCTTAGGCAAGCCCATCCCCTTGCTCACACCAACCACAATGCTAGCTTACTGATGAACAAGGCATTTGAAAGTCATAGCAATATGCATTCTAAAGCTAACTCTTGCACAAAGTATATTATTAGTATCAACCTTCAAAAATGTGGAGCTCACACCCCGTCATGTTTCTTTTAGCAGCAACAGCAAGGTGATACCCAAACCTTATAGCAGTTTACATCCAGTACATGCTGTCCAACTTTCTTAGGGAACATGGAAGTATTATAAATTTAGCAAAGTATAAAACCAACAAATTCAGAATCAACTCACAGCTTCCTCTCTATTCTCATATATATGGAGAATTCATAAATTTGCTAGAAATGTTGACTGGTTGCAGTGCCTTAAAATTTCCTGTAGTTTCAAATGACTAGTATATATTTAAACTAAGAACTATAGCTTGAACAGCCAAAGGATGAAGACGCAATGTATTTACCTCAGGGGAGCTTATCTCAGTTTTTATTCTAGAGGAAGATCACACTGGAGTACCAAGCAGATATACAACCAGGTTCTCTTGAAGTAGCTATCTACAATAGGCATCATCACAGCACTTTGCCAGGGGGATGAAGGGGGAGCTGTTAACTGCCTATTTTCATTGTGCAAGCAACTACCCCAAATGAAATTGATTAGAGGTACAAATACAAAACACATCTTTAAGATATCCAAGTTAATGTTCTACAATCTTTCTATGGATCACTTTACCAGGATTTAAGTGATTTACTCAGACTGTGGACAAAAGTAACATGTGGCATCTGAAGTGCCCTTGAAACTCTTTAAAGTGCCACCTATACAAACATAAATGCCTATTAAAGTTTTCCAAAAGTAGCTGAAACATTCCAGAATAGTACCTCTTAAATGAGGCACTATTGAAGCGTTTCATTTCTTGTGTGTGCATGAGGGCAGGGGAACCACAGGTCCCCCAGAACTCCAGTTCTCTGTTCTCCCCTCCATCCACAGAAGAGGGGGACAGTCTGGCAGATTGTCCAGCCCCTGGGTCCCATTCCCTGATCCTGACCACTGTGGCACTCACCAAACCCTACTGCCACTGGTACCAACTTTCCAACCCCAATGCCATCTAACTCTGCTCTGGTGAGATGGGGAGAGGAGAGGTTTGGGAAATGGGCTGGAGAACCTGGCACCAGCAGTGGTTCTCCAGCTCCAACCCCTCACCAAGATTCTCCACTCAACTGCCCTGCAGCAGAAGGGAGGAGAGAGGAGTGGGGTCAGAGGTTGCCGCAGCCTCCTGTAGCATGCCCTGGCTGGCCACAGCTCCATGCAGCCACTGTTATTTTGAAGTGTTCCAGCTGGGGAGGCACCATAGGGGCTGCACACAGGACCTGTTGCTTGGATATGTTGGTTTCAAAAGTTACTTCTTTCTGCACCCTCTGTAATAAGTATATACGTTACGTGCCTGGTTCACCTTTACTACCGTGTATTTTACTCTGGGGAGCGTCTGTACCATGAGAATCCTGAAATCCTTTTGGCTCCTCTTCTTTAGATGAGCCACTCTGCCATCAGTCAATAACCTGCTTTTCCACACACCTGTCTTTTGAAATTTCTCCAGCTGCTCACTCTTCAGCTCCTTGATAGCAGTCATAACAGGCTTAAAGGCACCTTTCAGACGCTTTCCGAGCACCATGTGATCTGGTTCTGCTCTCAGCCGGATTCCATACTTATCTTTATCCGTAGACAGTGTCACTTGACGCACATTAAGCTCCTGTAGAAATTCACCAAAGAAAATATAGACTTAAGAACAAGTTTCTAAGCCAGTATTACTAGAACACATGACTGAAAAAGAGCTGCAGCACCAAAGGGATTATAGAAAACCCCACAGCTTGGGCACTGTCTAGATGTGCCAACAAATACAAGGAGTAATCTTCTGCTAGTGTAACAACATATCATCAAGACAATAGTTAGGTTATTCTCTGCGATATTCATCTTGTTGCCATTTTTAACTGTTGTTCTTATGCACTAGACTTGATAGAAGAATACACTATATCTAGCTGTAAACTTAACCACAGGTTCTTTGGGCTTTCTAAGAGGCTTGCAGTAACTGGTTATTTGCTTTGCAAAACTGAATTAGAAAGCTATTCCAGACAATTTCAAACCTAAAACTATATCTCAAGATAGACTTATCTTTTTTTTTTCTGTCATTTTTTCACTCACAACAGAGCTTTCCAACTTCTGCCCCGAGCATACTATACATTTAATTCTACTGACTGTTAATTCAAAAGCTTTATGCATTTACACAGACCCATGATTTTGCTAAATATCAGTGGTTTCATGCCCTTCAATTTGTTAACCACCACACTGGTTTTGTTTTTAGTATCTGATATAAGATTATTAGTATTGACATAAATTGTAATAAAGATCACCTAATGTATTTAATAAGCAGACCACTTTGTCAGAGATAGGACAAAGTTGAAGCAAAATATTTAGATTCAGGAAGTGGTGCTTAATAATACCCACTGCACCATAGCCAAAATATTTAGATTCAGGGAGTGGTGCCCAAAAAGTATTTTAAGGCCCCTCTTCCTCCTCCCCCCCCCCCCCCCCCCAAAAACCAACCAACCAAACAGCCCACACTGAAGTGAATGCCAGAAAAAAACCTACGCCTTAGCTCATTTATCAGAATTGTTTTGGAGTAAAGAGAGAGAGATTTACTATTACAGATATTAAGTTCTGCTTTAGTGCTGTGTGACCTAAAATGATGTGGAAATGATGTGACAGAAAAAATTACAAATAATGATGAGCTGCAGCAGCTGAGCTTTATGATAAGCCCTACTACTTTCAAGGACATTTGTGCAAAGCAAGCAGTTCCTCAAGTGGCAAACTACAGTCAGGAAGGCACCTCCTCCCACAGTGGAGAAGCACATGACCACTGCCATCTAGAAGCTGGCAACCCCCAGTAACTTGTAGTCCATGGCTGCCTCTTGCCCCTTTCTGTCCGTAGCGAGCCACACCTGCATCCTGCCCCAGCTAGGAAAGTGGCAGCAGGGTGTAGCCCCCGCTCTGAGTGCTATCATGCCTGCATCCCGCCCCTCCAAGTCCCCCCAACTTGCTAATGGACTCAGATTAAAGACAAAGTACTTCATCTGCACATAGCAGAGAACGCAAAAAATAACTGCAAGGAGTTCTATAGACTGTAAGACCTTACCTGTTTCATTGTTTGTTTGTTTTTTTAATAACAAAACATGGGAAAAACAGTTTTAGCTTTGAAAATTCCTGGAACGTATCAAACTGTTTCCTGCTTTTACATTTCACAGAATGCTCCAACTGATTTATCCTTCAACATACACTCTTGTCATGGCATTTAAATGCACTTTTTAACTATGTGAGAAAAATAACTACTCTTACAATTTCACGTGTGACATTTTGCCACAATGTACTCTTGCAGTGCTTACCAATTTAATGCGTCTCATTCAGAAAACATTCCTTCTACCCATTAAATAAAGAAACAGCGTATTTCTCAAGTCCTCTGAAATGATACTGGTCAATTTTGAGAGAAAGGAACTCTCATTCAGGTTACTGGTAGATTTTTTGGTCATACTCTACCTTTAGTTTCTGCTGACATTACTGAGAACTGTAGCTTACTGAAATTTAGTGAAGTGAAGTAATAATATTCTAGCTTACAGTTAGGTAGAAGAGTAAGAGTTACTTTACATCCAACTTCCATGATGAAATTCCAGTAATGTGTTTTTTGATCTTACTCTTACCTCAAGTATATATTTCTCCAATGATCTAATGTTTTCCAGAGCCCCTGGATCCTGATGAATAACCACTACTTCTTTCAAAGGATACTGAAACAAAATTGAACATATTTTCAGTCTGAATGAGAAAATAAAGGGGCACAAAGTATTATCTGGTCATCTTAAATCTTTCCCTGGTAATACTGCTTGTTAGAACAGATGCATTCATTTATGCTCCCCAACCCCACCTTCTTCAGAACGTATAAAGCCAATAAATACTTATGGAATATTGATGCAAGATATCCAACCTTTACTGGAATGGTTTTCCTGTCTCGTATTACACGGCCAAGCTCAATAATGGACTGCAAACAGGAAATGGCACTTTCAATTTTTTTGTCAATCAGATCTTCCCTAGAGTAAAAAGAAAAACATTAAATTGCTTTTCCTTTTATAGCTCTTAAGCAGCATTTACCTACTACTTCTCAAAAATTACATCCAGGAAACCATATTATAGTCTCTTTTCTGTAATGCAAAGAGAAAAGAGTCATCAACTTTAGAGATTTCATTAATCTCTCTCAAAGTCAACTAGTTGGATTTCACTTTGGTTACAGAGAAGGTAGGTCAGGTTGGCATCTTAGAGACTAGTTGGTTCAGAGTGATACGAGTTTCACAGGCAACAACCTATTTCATCAGATACTATAGATGGACTTGGAAGAAGAAAAGGGGGCAGGTGTTAGTAGAAAGGATTTTACCATATTTACTCGCATACCAAGCATACCTCCCTATCTCAAGCCTCCCCCTAGCCCCTCCAAAATAAGCTCTCCAAAAATCAGGGTACACATCTTAGGAGGCTGTTTTTTCTTCACTGGAATAGAAGGAGGGCAAAAGAACAAGATGACATTGTGACTCACGGCTGCCACTTTTCCCCACAAACTACAAATGCAAACAGCAGGGACAGAATACAGTAGTAACCCTCTCATGACCACTCGTGAGGCAATAGCTTTTGGCTGATTAGCAGCTGAACTGGCTGAGAGTGTACAAGCTGCCCCCTGCAGTCTATAGTATATTGATGAGAGCTGTAGTCTGGAAATTTATACAGCAAACAATTTATGGTAAAGCAGTAAGTCTTGCTACTGCCCTTGCAAGGCACTAGGGCCTAGCTTTGTTGCTGTTCTGTCCAAACCACAAAGTTCCTGTTGCTTCATCCACATTGCCTCTTGGGATGCCATCCCTCCTGGATACTCTGTTTCCAGGAGGACTTACTGTCACAGTCCACCATAACTCCAGGAAAAAAAATTCTACATTCTACTTTTCAAAAGCAAGGTGTTTATTTTATTTGGAGACATATGGTATGCAAGAAAATATTGTAAACGCAAAAGAAAGGGACAGAGGAGGACCCACTGCTGACAGAGACAGTGTGTTGAAGAGATGCAGAGGGATAAATAAGGCAGTTAACACACTGATATACAAAGGGCTATAGGGGTAAACAAAAGCAGTTAATAGGTAGTCCAGGTACTGGGATAAGAATCTACAGTTTGTTCTAAGACCATGTTGTAGTCTCTGTTGAGAGACAATCTCTTCTGTGGATAATTTGTTGCTCCACAATTTTACATTCAAGTTGGCTTGCAAATGTTTGTTAAGAAAACAAATGATGGAATGTGCAGGGAAGTTAAAGTGTAATGCCATGGATTTTTGTGTGTTTCTAGAATAGATGTCAAATTGGTGTTCATTCATTTTTTTTTTTACATTGAGATTGCCCATTTGGTCGATGTAGACAGAGGAGCACTCTCAGGTGATGGTCTGTATGATATTAGGGGGAGAGCAGATAACTTTAGTTATATATTCCAGGAAGCCTTTGCATTTCAAACCTAATGATCAAGGCAAAATAGTCATTCTTCGTTGTTTTATAACCAGAAACCTTATTTCCAGGTTGCTTATTTTTCAGTCAAAGCTCATATCAGAGTGAAAGAATAATTATCTGTTCCTTGGGAATGAGGGCGCTGGATTCTGTTGAGTACCTAAATTTGGGTAAATTTCCTTCAAGGCTACAAGTTATCAAGCCAGATAGTCATTATTGTTTTGATATAAAAATTGCATCAGAAACAGTTGTGAACAAAGCAAAAACCTTACTGTAGGTGTGCAGTAACTGCATCACTAAGAGGAAAAATTTGTGGGATAAAAATATGTAGTTGAGAGAGGAGCAAAACCTATGGTACAAGAGTATAGTTTGACTACAACCTAATCTATTAGGTCTTGGAACTGTTGGACTAATGTTGTTGCCTATTTTGAAGTTTTGAGCTCTTAAAATCTCTCCTTTGGAAGGTCTTCAAGAAGTTTTAAATTAATAGTTAAACAGAAGAAAGACCATGCAGCCAGTTTTACAGCCAGTGGCATTTGGACACAACCTGAAGAGTAATTCATTTTTTAAATCTGATCCATTTTTATTTGGTTAGTTTAAAGGAACAATAAACCTAATCAATTGTACAAATCTAGTTAAATTCCTATAAATCATGATGTCTAACTGGCAGCCCATGAATGGTTAACTTGTGGCCTACAAGCTCCTGCCCAGTTGCTTCTCCCCTGCACTGCTCTTTCTGCTGCTGCCAAAGCCTTCGGTTCCCTTGTTCCTTCTCTGGCTTCAACTTTCTACCCCTGCCTCCTGGGGCAGCATGGCCTGGGGAGTCTGGTCAGCACACAGAGCTCAGCTGCTCAGAAGTTGGACAGTCTTTCTGTAAGTAACATCCCTTCCATACTTCAGAAATACTACCAGTTTAACAGCATTCATAAACTTGTCAGGTTCAAATTCTAATCTAAAGCATACACGAGTAACATTTCATCAGTCCTGAAAATCTAGAACGTAACTAAACGAATCTCAGTAGATTTCTCATTACAATAAAAGAAAGTATTGTTAAGTCATCAAAAGGAACACTTTTCATCTCTCTTACCTGGCTAGGGAACTCTGAAGGATACTGTCACGACCCAGTGATTTTTTGTGCCTCGGCACTATGGAATTTCCTGGCCACATGAGAGCTCCTTTGCACAGCAGAGTGTTCTGCTGCAATTAAGAGCCTGCGTGCAGGAGAGTTCCCGCCAATTTGCAGTTTCCTTTGCAGGATGCATTTCTTCTTTGCAGCACAGAGATGCACGGTGCAAAGAGTTCCCGCTATTCGGATGCAAATTTGTGCCCCGTTATTGGCCAGTGCTAAATTATTCACACGTGGCGGCTAGTAATTGGCTCGCTGGCCGTTTAAAATTCCGCGCGACTTCCGCCCAAGTCGAAGAGCTTTGAGCACGCTGCAGAGTGTCTCTGAAGTTATCTGACTTGCGGCTGCCGATCGATAGACTGATCACCTATCGATCTTTCTTCCCGTCACCGAGCGCAACCCCGACGTACCCCTTTCCCCGCCGGCTTCGAATTGCGGACGGATTAACTGGCTTGGGCCCCGCCAGCTGGAACAACTCGTGTGGTTGTTCCGACGACCGGACCACCTGCGTCGTGATTGCAAGCGGCGTGAGTAAAGTTTTTTACAACCAATAAGTTGTGTCTGCCTCTCCATTCACCAGCCCGCCCTGACGTACGAGCGTAACTCGAGTCGGCCCTGGCCGTCCGAGACAGATACCATAAAAAGAAAGAACCAAGGCAAAATTTAAGCTCTACCCTTCCCAAATTAACAAGTAAGGGACCAATGGTGTTTCTGCAATCTTACTAGGTTATTAAACTGAGCTGCAATACAAAAAGAAATAGCATTTCCTCATTTTAAGATGACCCCATTGCTAAGCTTGGACCACACCAGAATCCAAGTGAACTTAATGACAAGATCCTTATCAGAGGAGTTCTTTCTGACTGGATAACCTCTTAAAGAGGCATTTTGCTGTGTTCCATTTGCAGAAATTGGACTTTTAATCTGTGCTGACAACTGATACAGGGTCTGCAGGAGATAATCTCTTTAGCTTCAGATTTAGCACAAAACTTTGCTAAGGAATGCTTATGGCCATATAAATTCAAGTATTCTTACACGAATAGGCTCCAGAGCCTACCAGTTCTTCTGGGTCTGTAGCAGGCAGACACCTAGTTAAGTGTACTTTTTGAATGTATAAAACAAAAAAAGAACACTTTGTTAAACTTCTTACCTCCATGGTACCCTTTCACTTACCTTGTGCTCTCTTCTGGCCCCATCTAGCTGTACAACCCTAATATTTCTAATTATAGAGAGAACAGCAAATGTGAGCTCTGCCCCTTTCCTCCTCAAAGTACTATATGAAGGCTAACCCCAAATCTCCAGAAACTAGTCAAGTCTTGCGAGGTTAGAATTCCTCAGGAATGACCGGTGTACTAATTGTTAAAGGAAACTATTTTAGTTCACCAAAGGGGCTTTTATTAATCAGAGGTATTCATAAAACTCTTTGTTTTACATATTTTAACTCTTAAAGAACGTAGGGAAGTATTAAAAACTTAGCATATCTACAAAATAACTGTGTGCAGAAGGGACCATTACAGAAAACTATGCTGTATATGTTCTTGCAGACATTCAAGATTTCACTTAAACACCTGAACAAGTCAGAAAGCACAGTCATCATAATTAACAGAGGCTGTTTGTTTCTTACCTCACTTGAGGAAGCATGAGGTAGTGAATGCTCTCAATGTTCTTTTCTTGAACAGAGGCAGGATCAATAAGGGTCTTCAGATTCTGGTACAGCATTTCAGTAATAAATGGAGTATAAGGTGCCTGAAATATTATTATGTGTTTCATTAATATGTTAATGACTTAATTGTATACTATGTGTCCACAACCAATTTAACTTTCATTATCAGAGCACAAAACATTCCTGTTGAATTATTATTACATCAGGAATCCTTGCATTACAAGGGTTTGCCTTGAGATTTCTGTTAGCTCTGCAAAAGCACACTATTTAGATTACACTCTGAACCATGAAGTACAACATAAATTAAGAAACAGACACTCATGAATAAGTGAAGCTGATCACCTTCCTCTTGGACTTAATCCATTGTTCTGGGGTAGCTAAAGGATAACTGCAGTGTTTCTATACACCCTATCTACTCAAATCCAAGGTGAGGGTCATTTCCCCGTCCAAAACAGAGGGGAAGCCCCTCGTCTTGGATTAAAGTAGAGGGTGGAAATTGGGGCCAGAGTCAGAACCACAACAGCTGCCTACCAGGGATGTGCGAAACAGGCCGTATTCGAGTCAGATTGGGCCCGAATCAGGGACAGTGATTCAATTAATTGATTCAGATCACTGTCCCGATTCGATTCGGCCAAATCCGAACATGAAGATTCAATGCTGATTCAGAGAATTAGCAATTCAGATATAGACACAGATTTAAATGTTTTTTCTACATACCTTGAGGTACCAGGCACGGCTCATGAACGTTGCAATGCTGGGGTTGATGGAGTGTCCCAGAGGAGTGTGGAGGGGCCTCCCCACATGCTTGGCGGTGAACCCAGAAGTGGACCGGAAGTACTTCTGGTCCACTTCTGGGTCTGCCACTGAGTGCGTGGGGGACCCACCCCGTGTCCCCCCAGCTCAGCGATAGGGCTGCAGGGAGACGCCAGGTGCCCCCCCCCCAGACCCAGGAGGCACCAGTCGCCAAGCTGATGGGCATGGGGTCCCCTGCATACTACTTGGCGGACCTGGACGTGCTTCTGGTCCACTTCCAGGTCCACAGCTGAGCATGCTGGGGACCCTCTCGCACTCCTGTGGGACGCTCCATCTGCCTCAGCATTCACAAGCTGCCTGGTACCTTGAGATATGTAGAAAAAACATTTAAAGCTGTTTATCTATGTCCGAAACATTGAATCTTTCCGAATCCCTCCAAACGGATTCAGAGGCTTCCAATTCAATTCGGAGAGATTAAAGGGTCTCCTGATTCAATTTGGATGCGGAGAATCAGCCGCTGAATAAGGCCAAATCTCCGCTGAATCAAATCAGTGACCAAAGCTTTGCACAGTCCTACTGTCTGCCCCTTCAAACTCCGTCTATCCCTTGACACTTACAACCAGGCACAACTCTGGCTCCAATCCCTCCTAGGCAAAGAGCACATGGAAGCTCTAGTATTAATTAGATGCTATACATAGAAAATTAAAACAAAGTTTATACATTTTCCATATACAAAATCGAATTATTGGATGGCTGTCTAAAATTCAAAGTCATCTTGGATTCAGGTAAGTTTGAATAACTTTGCCAACATCTGCTTTTTAAAACCAAAAAACAAACTCAATGCTTAACACAAGTAAACACAAGCAGAGGAAATACAGTACTATTGAATGTAATGATGAATTTCTATAGCTGTTTTCCTTTTTTCAGTATCTGGTCTATCAGCTTCTGAGAGCTATAACAATGAGAAATGCGCAGCAAGGTTTTAAAAAGAATTAAGTTTAAATACTTTAAATAATTAACAATGATAAATCTCTTACCATAAGTTTGCACATTGCATACAGAACATTAAACAAGGTTTCCAAAGCCATAATGCAGTCATCAGTTCCACTTTCACCCTATTGAAAGTATCCACAGAGTTGAAGAAAGGGATCAGAAAACTTAACACGTTTCTTAAATCATTAACCACACTCTCATTTTTACATGCCCACCTAGTAAGTTAAACTTCCCAAGATTTATAGTTCAGTCCTATCCAAAATGAAACTATGGGGTATTGTTCATTTTAGTTTTCCTGTGAAAAACAAATATACATAGAATAAAAAGAGGACAGCATATTAGATAGCAATTATAGCCAGCAACTATGTAATTTCATAAAACATGCTACAGATATCTTGTAAGGGTTTAGGAGTTTAATGAATTTAAACTACTTTGGGCTATAGCTTTGCTGTAAGTAGACAGCCTACCTTTAACCTTCTGCGATTCATTCTAACATACCAATTGGTCAGTATATCAACAAACTTCACCAGCCGAGGGACTACAGTGTATAGTCTGTAGGCTAAAAGGAAAAACATTTTAAGTGTAGAGAATATTTTCCTGCTGCATTATGATCTTCATTAAAAAATACCACAATTTCCATTTAAAGTCTTGGCAACTTACTACTCAGAATGCTACAGAAGCAAATACCTTAGTATGATAAGAACTGGATTAGATCCATTAGTATTACTAGAATCTGCACTTGGACTGTATTATAAAATTATAAGGATTATTAAAATGTCATGCTTCAAGGCTTACAGAAGTCTATAGCTCTATGTCAGAAATAAATTGCTGCCCATGGTATAATACTGCAGAGAGGTACATTATCTTAGCTTCATGCTTGATTTTTTTTAAATCTGAAGCATGAAGGATAGTAGAGAAAATGGACCGTTGGTCTGTTATGATTTGATAGCACCATACAAAACAAAGCTAAATATTTTAAAATTAAAAAATATTGTAGAAGAACCAAAGTTGTAACTAACTAAGAGTTATACCATTTTAATTTTCATTGTTATTTAACTTGACGCATTTTAATAAAGCTTTTGCTCCAGTTCACTGATGGTTTCCTGTACAATTCAGCTAAATAGTACAGTAAACTGAAAATGGAAAAGGTATTGATGAAAAATAACTAACAAAAGCTAAAAGTAACTTATGTGCAGTAAACCTCAAAGGCACACATTGTCAATGACATGAAAAGGTCCTCACAAACACTAAAATCTAATTTGGGGGGGTCAGTCATGTTCAGTCTGTAAGAATACTTCTTGAAGAAAAATTAGTTCAAATGCATTTTAAAAACAAAGAATACCAATGTATATACAAGTTCAAAATACAAGGAGCTTCTTTAATTGAATGCTCTAAATTTTGTAATGTAGTTTAATAAACACATAGCTATTGAATTGTGCATACTTCCCATAAGAGACATAATACACATCTCACAAACTGATAGTAACTGAAAGAGAATGTAATTCCAAACTCACCACCCCTGGAACACCCGCCCCCCCCACCACAACTGCACTTGATATTTCAATTTAAAGAAGAAATTATATGGAGAAATATGTCAACCAAAGAACAAGAGACACATTTATATGGATCTTTGGCATAATAGCAATCCCACTACTAATGATGATGTAAGATAAGAAAAACTTGGCAACAATAATTATGAACTTTGCAGCAAGAGAGTCTTACATGACTGGAAATAAAATTTCACAAACTTTTAATAGTTCAGAATTTCAGCTTGTAACTCTTAGAAAGGAGTCTTGTTTTGAGATAACTTTTTTTTTGGAAAATTTGGGGGGGGGGGGGGATGGAGGAAAACCCCACACCAATAAACCAATTCTCTCTGGTTGAAACACTGTAAAACCATCTGATGTATACTGTATATAGGTTCTGTGAAAGCAGCAAATGTGGTAAATTATCAATCTGAATATGGAATTTAAGCTCACTGAAACATGAAGAATCATTTCCTATATTCTCCAGTTTCATTTCAACTCCCCTTTCTTTTTTAAATCAAGTGTCATATGCTAGAGATTCAATATTTCATTCACTGAAGTGGTAAGTGCCCAAATCTTAGATGCAAGAATGTTAAAATTTGATCTGAAGTCTCCATTTTAGAAGCTTAGGAATTTAATGGAAGTAGTAAGAATTACCTGCTACCCACAATTTGATACTAACAAAATAAGCCAGCTAATACAACATAGGGAATGTTCTAAATTTCCCCTACAGGACTCTAACTTTCGAGCTTTCTGATTGTGCCCTTAACCTCCATTGTTTCAGAGATGAGTTTTTACTGCTGCAGTTATGCACTTTTTCAGGTTGTGGGCTGGAATTCCTTGGTTCTGGTCAGAGGTGGGCACATGGGTGGATGCCAAGACCCAGCTACCATTGTGGCATGGCGTCTATCCTTGATATGCATTATCTTTTAAAAAAATGTGGCATTCTCCAAATGCTCTGAAGCCCACTCGCATGTTGCCATATAATTTCATAACTTTGTCTCCAACAAGTTAGACTGTTTCACCCTGGCTATGACAAACTGTCTGTCATGGAAAGGGAATACAGTTCTGCAACTGCCACAGAAAAACAACACATTCAAGTGATCATACTGACAGTCTACATTCCGTCACAGGAGAGAAAACTCAAAAGCAGTCACTGAAACAAAGAAAAGCCTCTCAGAGGCTCACATTTGATTTTTAGTACACAGACGGTTAGGCACATATTTGATCTCCTCTAAGCCAAATTTGTGCCACTCCTCAAATACCCATTTTCATTTTATGCCCAATAAATTCTATGTGGGGCTTTTACAAAACCTTCTTGAATAAATAAAAAATATTTTGTTTTTCCAGCCATCCTACAGTATGTTGGTTGTCTTTGTTTCATTTTGTTGCAAGTGATATGATGAGAGCGCCAACCTTATGAAACATCCTTTTCAATTATTTGGTGATAATTTTTTAGCTTTCTTAAGTACTCCATAGGATGTTCTTGTCACAAACAAGGCCAACACTATACTGTTTTGTATTAACAAGAGTGTCACTTGCAAATCAAGGGAAGTGATTCTGCCCTGTTCAGCACTGGTGAGGCCTCACCTGGAGTACTGTGTCCTGGTTTGGGTCCTACACTTCAAGAAGGATGTTGACAGATCAGAGAGAATCCAGCTGAGTGACAAAAATTATTAGAGGCCTGGGAAGCATGACTTATGAGGAAAAGCTGAAAGAACTAGGGTTACGCATTTTGGACAAGACAAGACAAGACAAGACAAGACAAGACAGAGGCAGGATTTGATAAAGGCTTCAAACACCTGAAAGGAGACTAAAGAGAGAATGGGGATAGGCTTTCCTTTGTGGCCATAGGGGACAGGACTATGACCAATGTCTGTTCAACCTGTAGGAGAGGAAATTTAGGTTGAAGATTAGAAAGAATGTTCTCATTATGAGGTTACTCGAGCACTGGAGCAGGCTACCTCAAGAAGTTGTGGCATTTCTCCCTGGAAACTGCAGGCTGGACAGTAGGGCTGTGCAAAGCTTCGGTCCCCGATTCAATTCGGCAGAGATTTGGCCCAATTCGGTGGCCAAATCTCCAAATCCGACTCAAATCAAGAGACCCTTTAATCTCTCAGAATCAAACCCTCTGAGTCAATTTGGAGAGATTTGGAAAGATTTGATGATCTGGACATAGACAGCTTTAAATGTTTTTTCTATGTACCTCAAGGTACCAGGTGACTTGTGAATGCCAAGATGCTGGGGTACATGGAATGTCTCACAGGAGTGCGGGGGAGTCTCCAGCATGCTTGGCAGCAGACCCAGAAGTGGACCAGAAGCACTTCCAGTCCACCCCCACCCCGCCCACCTCAGTGACTGGTGCCTCCTGGGTCTGGGGGAGCACCTGGGGTCCACACACAGCCGATCAATGAGCCGGAGGGGTGTGGGCCCCCCCTCCCAGTGTGCTCCCCAGCAGACCCATAAGTGGACCGAAAGTACTTCCGGCCCACTTCTGGGTTCGCAGCTGAACATGTGAGAGGCCCTCCCCGTGCTCCTGTGGGACACTCCATCTGCGCCAGCATCGCAGCATACATGAGCCGTGCCTGGTACCTTGAGATATATAGAAAAAACATTTAAAGCTGTGTCTATGGCCAAATCGCTGATTCTCTAAGCAGCACCGAATCTTCAGATTTGGATTCAGCCGAATCGAATCGGGGATAGTGATCCAAATCCACGAATCGAATCACTGCCCCTGATCCGGGCCGAATCCAAATCTGAATGGAAGATGGCCCATTTTGCACACCCCTACTGGACAAACACTTGGCTGGAATGATTTAGTTAGGGATGATCCTGCATTGAGCAGGGGGCTGACCACATGATCTTGTGATGCATCTTTCAGCCCTACTATCCTATGAAAAGATATAGAGTGTACTTAACAGAATGTTGGAAAATTTTACTCAGCTAATAAACCTGGTGATTTTGCAAATTTAACTTAGGAAGAACTTGTCCAAGGTGGAAACTTGTTGTATACATCAGAACTAAGTTCTTATAATGATAAAAACTGTACATACACTCATGAAATTATTATTCTATACCCGTGCATTTTCTCATGTCTACTCGTTAAGAGTTTTCGCCCATTTCTTTTTTGCAGTTTTACCTGAAAATCTCTGAAGTATACCATTCACTGCAACCCTGGTCAAATGAAAAAAGTAAAATTGAAGTACATACATTCACTGCAACCCTGGTCAAATGAAAAAAGCCAAATTGAAGTACATCCCTGCCATTTCAGCCTTGAAGAACTGAATGAGTGACTGCATGAAGGAAAGAATCCATTTGTCCATGATGTTATTGGTCTGCTTAACTGTGTTCTCGTTGTAAAGGAATTCCTTTCCCTCTTCCTATGAGCAACATCGGAAAACAAACAATACAACAATTCAGCTCTCGCATACATCAAATCCTGTCTGAGGATTATGGCCATTTTTCATCCATGAATTAATTTTCCATCCTCCCTCTACTGCATTGGTTAGGAGGAGACTATTCAACATTAAAATCACAACCATGTGTTAGCTATGCACTACTGAAAAAGTGAAAATAAACAGAAATAGGGAGCAGGGTAAGTCCTCACCCAGCATTGTCCACTGTAAATAAAAGCCAGTTGTTTGTGAAACAGAGAAAAAGTAGTACAGCACAAAAGTAGCCAATATTTTTTTCCTTTTGGTTTTTTTGTACTCTAATGACAATTTGTAGACATAAGCTAATTAGACTGATTTTAAGTAACTCCTTAATTCAAGTAAATACCACAAGTATTTAACAAGCTTCATGGATTCTAAAGCAAGGTTTTATATATTTTATACATATACACACACACTTCTTTCATAAAATATTAAATTTACAACAACTGGTCAAGAACATATCAACTGAATTGTTCAGGACAGAAGATAATAAAATAGCAAATCCAAATGAAACTGCAGGAAGAATTTTGGGCAGGCAGCATGCGGTTAACTACGTTCACTGATAATGACAAAAATGGAGTTAGCACCTGAAGGTCTCCCATTCCCAACTTTCCTGCTCTTGCAAGATCAAACAGGATGACACAACAAGCTGGATGCCTGCAAAGTTCATGTCAGACAATTCAAAGGTGATAAGAGGGGAAAATACTGTTAGGAAAACATGAACACTTGTCTTATGAAAACTGGGGATCCTAAGAAAAAGTTTATTGATTATAAGGCTTCAAGTCACCAAAATATCTTTGTAAAGGTGACTGCTAAAAAGGTAAAGCAACTTCTGTAACTACTGATTGAATTCCTCAAATGACAGCTCCCCAAAATGATTCAACTTCTATGGTGATTTCAAGTATACTATGAGGATTGAACTTATTTTCCATTCTTTTAAAAATGTTTGCATTGGTAAGCGGTAACTTTCTATCATGCGACTTGGATGAAACATAGAAACTGCTTTCAGGCAAACCCACAAGCCATATGTACTAAATCTTCAACATCTGACAAATTACTGTTGCCAAAATAGACATTTTGATCTTGGTTTTGAATTGACAGAGCAGTAGAATTTCATGTCACTTACTCCAGCGTCCATCTTTCATCAGGTCTTTGAATGCAAATCAGCAGGTGTCACACGCATAGTATTGCAGATAATCTCTCATTATTTCAGTTCCCTGCTTTTATAGTAACTATTCTTCAAAGATGCAAAACTGATTATATTATAGGCATAGTCTTCTTGCTATTTCTAAAGTGAGGCATAATTTTTTAATATCAAGTATTCCCAAACTTCAGTCTTCTTTCACAGAGTCAAGCCGATCTTGTGCAAATCTGCAATATATTCAGTTAGCTTCCACAGCAAACATGACATGTTCTTAGGGAAGATAAATTTCTGCATTAAGTACTACCTTACAGCAGTACAATACCCTCCCAGCAGTATAATACAGCAGTATAATACCCTCCCCGTAAAACAGATTTACTTGTTTATTAGGACTTCACAGATTTTTTGGTATATATACACTAATCCAGAGTGCTCTCAAAGTTAAGAAGCTATCACCACAGACCCAGAGCAAAGGTCAACAGGGAAGCATCAAAATCTTCCAACTCTTCTCTCTCATTATCTAGCTGAGAACTTAAACAAAAAACAGGCCTTATAGCTCAAGAGGAGGAGGATGAATTAAAGATAACCACTGCCTTTAAATGGTTAAATAGTTAGCAGCAGTGATGCCCCATGGTCAAGGATGATTACTCTCCTGGGTCAAGTAAAGGGCTGTACATGAGTCCGTTGATAGCTAAGAAGGCTGATCCTAGAGCCACCAATTCCCTGGCAAATGCCACAGATGCTTAAAGGGAGGGTCAGACCACACATTTCTCAGTCTTGTCTCCTTTCCTTCTGTTTCTGTCATTTTTCTGCCTCCTGGGCAAGGTGCTTTTCCTCAAAGTAAAATGTACCTTCTCTTACAAGACATCACTATGTAGCCCTGTCCCAGGCTAGTTTCTCTCAAATTTGTGGCATCAATGACACATTTCTTAATGTTCACCTTGAGGGTGCTCTTGAAGTGTTTCCTCTAGCCCTCCATGTGTCCTCTGCCCTTGGCTGAGTTGGCAGGATAGCTGTTATTTCAGTAAACATATATCAGGCAAGCATAAACAGTGCCCTGTCCACCACAACTGATGTTGAATAATTAACACTTCCATACTGGTGATGCTAGCATTGGTGAGGACACCAGCATTTGTGCGACGATCCTCCCACTGCATGCCAAGGATCTCCTGGAGGTAGTGCTGGCAATGGCATTCTGGACTTTTCAGGTGGTCCTTGTAGGTTACCCAAGCTTCAAAGCCATAGACAAGAGTTGGAATTACAGCAGCCTTATGTATTAGGAGCTTTGTTTGAGTCCTGATGTCATGATCACTTAACACATGATGATACAGTCTTCCAAAGGCAGATATGGCACATCAGATCCTATACTTGATCTCCTTATCAACGCTGCTTTCTTTGAGAGCTGGCTGCCAAGATATGCAAAGTAGTCAACCTTCTCTAGCTCCTGTCCATCAACGAGGACGTTTGCCAGGGGACATATTGGCCCAGAGCAGACTGGTGAAGCACCTTTGTTTTTCTGATGTTATGGGTCAGTCCTAAGCACTGGTACGCTTGAAAGAAGTAATTAAGTTTGTAGGTACTCCTCCATATGTACAACAGCAGCACAATCATCTGTGTGCTGAAGTTCCACAGTCGAACCCAAAGTAACTTTGTTTAAGGCAGAAGAGATTTTAAAGGTTCCCTTCCATCCTGTACTCCATGCTGATGCTATGTGGCAGATGGTCGCAGATGAGCATCTTGATAACTGCAAGAAAAATGAAAAACAAAACTGATGTGATCACAAAGCCCTCCTTGACACCAGTTCAAATGACATAGGCTCCATAGCGGAGCCACTACATAGGATACAGACAGTCATCTGGTCATGAAGGAGTCTTAGAATGGTGATAAACTGGGCATCCAAACTTCTATACAGCCTCACGGTTAACAGAGCCAAAGGTATTGGTCAAATCAATAAAGGCCATATACAGTTCCTGGTGTTCTTCTTGGCATTTTTCCTGAATCTGCCAGGCAGCAAAAATCATGTCAAATGGTGCCTCTTTATGGTCTGAAGTCCCAATAAGATTTGGGAAGGATTTCCTCAGCAAGAGGGAGCATTAGTCAGTTCAGCAGAATTTGAGCAAAGATCTTCCCAGCGATGAAACGGAGGATGAGACCTCAGTAGTTTCCACACACAGACTTATCTCCCTTTTAAAAAATGGTAAAAAAATATTGGCATTCCTTAGGTCAACAGGAATTTCCTCAGTGTTCCAGATTTTGAGAAACATTGTGTGGAAGTTGTTGGTCATAGTTTCCCCACCTACGCTGAAGACCTCAGCTGGCATGCCATCAGGGCCAGATATTTGGTTGTTCTTCATCTGTCTTACTGCCAGGTAGACTTCTTCAGCAGTTGGTAGACTGGAAAGTGCTTCCCTTACTGGATGCTGCAGGATGGATTCAATGGTTTCATCAGTCACCGTCAATTCTCGGTTCAGGAGCTTTTGGTAGTGCTGCTTTCAGAAGTTTCTGATGGACTTATTCTCTTTGAGGATTATACTGCCATCTTCAGATCCAAGAAGGGTGAGTCCACAGAAGCTTGGTCCATACACAGCCTCGATTGCACTGAAGTACCTCCGCATGTCATGACTGTGAATAACTTATTGAATTTCCTTCGCCTTCTCTTCCCAATACTTGTTTTTTGATTTCTCAAATCTTCCTCTGGGCTTCAGCTTTAAACTGTCAAAAAGTTCCCCGCTTCTGACCCAATGTAGGATGGTTTTGCCAGTCACAAAAAGCTTTTCTCTTCTGATCAAGAAGTACTTCGATCTCAGTGATTTTTCTGTCAAACCAGTCCTGATGGTATTAGGTGATGAAGCCAATTGCTTCTGTGCAAGCCCCATGGATGGTCTCCTTTAGAGACTGCCAATTTTCCTCAACATAAGCGTTATCATTTTTAATTCTAAGATTGGCAAGTTTCTTGCTGAGATGAGTTTGGAGGGTTTCACAGTATCCAAGACCCTGAAGACATTTGGCTGATTTGGTTTGCTTTTGATGTTTCAACACAACAAGGGATGTACTGATAAAGATTTTGGGGGCCGATACCGATAGCTGATTTTTAAGGAGGCATATTGGCCGATACCGACACGATTTCTCATACACAGGTAAGTCTGTTGTGGTGAAAGGGGAGGGAGGAGGGAAAGGACATGGGGGTGTGGATCCTGTGGTGAGAGAGGGAGTGGGGCTGGGGCAGGCGCTGTCCAGCCAGGACAGGGTAGGCTGGGG
>NW_005842627.1:299319-315948 GCF_000455745.1 Alligator sinensis | reverse complement strand
GGGGGGGGGCTGCAGCTGCCACAAAATTCATTGTAGCCCCTGCATAGCCACCTGCCATCACCACCACCTGCCACTCCCCCAGTGCAGCCCAGCCCAGCTCCCGCCACGAAGAGCCTGGTGCAGCCCCAGCCCCAGCACTGAGCGGCAGCTGCCCCACGCACATATCTGGGTGCACACCCCTACCATGCCTTCCCATGGTGTATGCAGTGGTGAGAACTGCCTCCTCCTCCCCACATCCCCCCGGACAACACATGGCTCCAACCTGTGCCTGCCCTGCCCCAGCCAGCAGCGCCTGCCCCAGCCCCAGCCTTTATCTGCCCCACATTCTCCTTCCCTTCTCACTCCCCTCCTACCACAACAGACTTACCAGCTGCACGCAGCTCCCCAAGCTGCTGGGCTGCGCTCCTCACTGCCTACGAGCTGCGCTATGGCTGCATGCATGCACAGGCATTTATCAGCCAAATTATCAGCCATATCAGGCTGATTTCCGATGCAGTCAATTTTCTTTATATCGGTGCTGATCCAATATCGGACTGATGTATTAGTGCACCTCTAAACACAACCCTTATGAACAGGATTGATCTCACTAAGAAATGATTGGTTTAGCACTCACCGGCTCCTCTGACAATATGCGATATGAATGTCTTTTACATCACATGCTCTTATGAGGGCGATGACTTAGTCAAGGAGGATGCATCACCTGAATACTGCTCCTTTATATGAAAGCCTTTTACTTAGATGGTATTTACATATCATGCTGGCCATATGTTAAAATAATGTCCAGACTGTTGTGATGTTACGTTTCAGTTTGAAAAATGAGCAAAATGCAAAGTGTTTATGTCTGAATTTTTCTTAATAACCTTCTGTCATACCAAAAACTTGAACAGTGTTGTGTTAAGCTCTTGTTTTCATTTCAACAGAACACTATCATACTACCAGACATGCTTTTATGTCTAGACTTTATCTCATTTGCTCTTTACTCTGAAACTTCCTGTGTATCTACAGTAACACCATAATGTTAACATTTGTTGAAGACTGTAGGCATCTAGAGGGCTGGTTTTGCTCACTCTGGGGCCAGTTCTGTTCAATATTTCCATCAATGATCTGGAAGGTGGCATAGAGTGCACCCTCAGCAAGTTTGCTTATGACATCAAGGAGTGGGGGGGGGGTAGTAGACATGTTGGAGGGTAAGGCTAGGATTCAGAGAGACCTTGACAAATTGGAGGATAGGACCAAAAGAAATCTCATGAAGTTCAACAAGGACAAGTGCAAAGTTGTGCACTTAGGATGGAACAATCCCATGAACCAGTCTGGGGGCCGACTAGCTGGGCATCAGCTCTGCAGGAAAGAACTTGGGGGTTACAGTGGATAATAGGCTGAATAAGAGCCAACAGTGTGCTCTTGTTACCAAGAAGGCTAATCGCATACTGGGCTGCATTGTTAGGAATGTTGCCAGCAGAGATGTGGGGCGGCACATTATCAGCCACATTAGGCCGATTTCCGATGCAGTCAATTTTCTTTATATCGGTGCTGATCCAATATTGGACCGATGTATTGGTGCACCTCTAAACACAACCCTTATGAATAGGATTGATCTCACTAAGAAATGATTGGTTTAGCACTCGCCGTCTCGTCTGACAATATGCGATATGAATGTCTTTTACATCACATGCTCTTATGAGGGCGATGACTTAGTCAAGGAGGATGCATCACCTGAATACTGCCAATTATATACCACTGAGCAAATTAACGGTCTAAAGAGATGCATATGCGCCATGTGTATTACTAACTTCCATGATTTGTGGATGTTTGGGCTATTCAAAAAGAAGTCCCTGCTGCCACCAAAACAGACTAACCACTGAGTTGCAAGAGAAGTACCATGATAACCTGGTATAAATTGTGTTAGAATTAAATAAAGTAATTGCAAAGGAATTTAAAAAACTTTCAAGAACTATTGGTGACAAACTAATGGACAGCTGTATAGCTGAAGTTCCGTTTAGATTAAGTGCTCACAGGAAAAGGTTTTCCAGAAGCTTTGAAAAAAATCGGGCATTTTGAACGTAAGTGGACAAAAACTACAGAGTTAGCAGGACACTAGAATAAATCCAACTGTATTTAAAACCATATTTTCACCGAGTAGAATGTGAGCCAGCCACATCATCGAGGGAAAGAAATAACTTAAAAAAATAAGCTAAAGGAAAAGGGTCTATTTACATGAATCACGTGAGTGTACTCAACTATTCTGGGTAGTTTGTTTTGCCAGTGAATTTGTTGCTCATAAAAGTGAGTGACTACATGTACTTACATGGGCATCTACTATACAAGGCACAGGTATGTAGTGCACAAGGTTCAAAGTGCAACTATTCTATTTCTGTTTCACTATGATAAATGTGCAACTGCACAAACTTTATTTGAACAAACAAAACTACTGTTTATTACACGGAGTGAAATAATGTTGGTGTGCGTGTACTCGGGTGTCCTGGGTAGTTTGTTTTGCTGGCTCTGTGGATGCGGGGAGATCAGTGGCTGTGATTATACCCTGACTTTAGCAAGGCTCTTGATACAGTCTCCCACAACATTCTCACAAGCAAACTAAGGAAGTATGGGTTGGTTGGATGAATGGATGTAAGGTGGATAGAAAACTGGTTGGATCACTGGGCACAGAGGGTAGTAATCAATGGTTTGATGTCTAGTTGGCAGCCAGTATCAAGGAGTGCCTCGGGGTGCTTTTATTTTTCCATGGGAAATTTTCCGTTTCTAAAAATTCATTGGTTCATAAAATTCATTAGTAACAATGAATGGATGCCAATACAATATTAGGCAAGCATGGCAGTTTCAAAGTTGTAATTTAATGTTTTTCAGGTGAGTATCCCTAGGAAGTGCGTGAGAGGGTACATATATGTTTTATTTATTTGTAAACAGGAGGGTAAATGCACTCTCACAATAATCCAAACCAAAAATCAAGTTATGAATTCACCTAATTGGCTGCGCAGGTCAAATCAAAACCAAAGCTAAAATTCTTATTTAATCTCAGACTGCAAGTGAAAGCCAAACCAAAACTAAAACTGTGATTAATTTTGGTTTCACTTTCAGTTCAGCAAATGCACAGAACAGCGTCTCATTTATTTTCTTGAGTTGGGGAAGTTGGAAGTGTTTGCATAAGACATTCGTTTTTTAGTGCTTTGGCTTTGAAGTAGTCATAACAATGCCTAGTAAGAAAAAAAACAAACCCCAACTAGTGTGTGGCGTCATTATAGTGAAGTTCAAGCCACTGAAGGAAGGAAGGAAGTTGGTAGATGTAAATATTGCGGGCAGGAGCGTGCTAACAACGAAACAAGAACGAAGAAACATGTAATAACATGTAGAAACTGTCCTGAAAGAGTACGAGCCATATACAGAAAGCTAATACAACCAAGTGGTGGAAGAACATCATCTGAGAAGAGTCTACTTCGGGAATCCTATGTAAGTAAACAAATTGATATGTTAAACGACACATGGTATAGACTAGCCTCTATGTTGTTTTAAAATATTATAATTTTAAAAGTTGTTCTTGCAACTCTGGACTATTTTTTTTATTCATGTATTTAAAAAATTTGTATCCTGCTTTTCTGCTTGCACAAAGCACCCAAAGTGGCTTAGGCTTAACAATGATTTTTTTTAAATGACATAATAGATAAATAGTTAACTATTTCAACCCAGCAGAGTGAGCTTAGTCCTCTGACCAGTGGCACAGGCCAGACTATACTTCCCTTTGGCTCTGCAGTCCCAGGGCAACTGAGCAGCAAGTTGAGTAGCAGTGTTCTTTCTGGCAGGGAGGGGGGGAAGCAAGTTCCCTGCCGCTTCTTCTCCTGATGGGTGAGGCCAGACTAGAATAGGCTAAAATAAAAATCTTTTCCCCCTTTTGTTGCAGGAACTTGGAACTCAAGTGAAATAGCAGATTTGCAAAAAAAGGAAAATGAAGATGTTGCGCTGCCAGGTCCGGGGGAAGAAGCAGCAAGGATCCTAGCTTTCAAGATCACTGTCACCAGATATGCGATCCACCATGAGTAGCTGCTCAAGACAGTCAAGCTTTTTATCAAGCTTTGTGGACAAAATGTCAAAAGAAGATCAAGGAAAAAGCAGATGAGACATTAGCTCGAGCTACATTTGCAAGTGGCACAGCTCTTTCCATAACTGCAAATCAATACCAGAAGGAACATTACAAGCTAATTCACCCATCATATAAGTTATCGGTTATCACATTCTCTCTTAGACAGAGAAGGCTTTCAGCTCAATGAAGACAAAAAAGAGGAATAGACTAACGAATGAAGGCAGTGCTAGGCTTGTTTCTGTTTCTCATAATCTCTTGCTTCTGAAGAATTAGTCAGAAGCACAATTCATGAAGAACGTGCAGTTGATGATGCCCATAGAATCATTGGTAAAACCACCCTTTAGCGAAAGAGAATGTGGTTCAAATAGTTCTGAATCAGATTGGCTTCAATCTGATTCGGAAATGGAACTAATAAGTAGTGCAAGTGATTCCACAGATAGTGTCAGTGAAACTGGAGGTGCTGCAGTGACCCCAGTGGAAAAGAGCTAAACTCTGTTGAAGTAGGTGAGTGGACAATCACGGCGCATCACTCATAGTTCTTTGGGTGCGCTAAAACTAGTGTGTCAACAGTTTTCAGTGCCTTCATTTTTTTTCCCTTAAATTTAAACAAGCAATGTAAGGGAAGTACATGCTATTGTGCATTGTCTTTACATTTTTACAAGTATTCCAATAAAAATGATTTCTTTCCACATAAAGCTTTGAGTTTGAATATAACATTTAAACCACATTAAGTGTGCTGTACTTGATTTTTTTCCTAATCAAATTTTTCAGTTCAAATACTTGTGGCTTTTGGGACATAAAATTAACATGGGGGTACTTTTTTTAGTTTTGTTTACTAAATACAAGTCTCATAAACATGCTAAATCAGATCACACTCTATTTAGGGCTTTGGAAAATTTTCCAATTCAAAATTTTCTGGAAAACCCACATCTCTGGTCCCGGGGCTGGTTTTGTTCAGTATCTTCATCAACGACCGGGAACATGGAAGTGCACCCTCAGCAAGTTTGCAAATGGTACCAAACTGGGGAAAGTAGTAGATACGCTGAAGAGCAGGGCTGGGAGTCAGAGAGACCTCAACAAATTGGAGGACTGGACCAAAAGAAAAGAAATCTCAGGAGTGTCAATTAGGAAAAGTGCAAAGTCCTGCATGTAGGACGGAACAATACCATGCACCGCTACAGGCTGGGGATTGACTGGCTAAGCAGCAGCTCTGCAGAAAAGGACCTGGGGGTTACAGTGGACGATAAGCTGAATATGAACCAACAGGGCCCTTGTTACCAAGAAGGCTAACAGCATACTGGGATGCATTAGTAGGTGCGTTACCAGCAGACTGAGCGAAGTGATTCTTCCCTATTCAGCACTGGTGAAGCCACATCTGGAGTACTGTCCCCAGTTTTGGGGCCCCCACTACAGAAAGGATGTGAACGAATTGGAGAGAGTCCAGCAGAGGGCAGCAAAAAGGGTGAGGGGGCTGGAGGGCATGACTTCTGAGGACAGGCTGAGTAAATTGGGCTTATTTAGTCTGGAGAAGAGAAGACCTGAGAGGGGATTTAACAGCAGCCTTCAACTACCTGAAGGGGGGTTACAAAGAGTATGGAATTAAACTCTTCTCAGTGGTGGCAGATGACAGACCAAGGAGCAATGGTTTCAAGTTACAGCAAGGGAAGTTTAGCTTAGATATTAGGAAGCATTGTCTCACTAGGAAGGTAGTAAAACACTGGAACAGGCTACCCAGAGAAGTTGTGGACTCTCCATCCTTGGGGACCCGGCTAGACAAAAGCTTTGCTGGAATGATCTAGTTGGGGATGGTCCTTCTTTGAGCAGGGGGTTGAACTACAACAGGGACGGGCAATTATTTCGGGCAGCGGCTGCTTACCAAGTTTTGGCAAGCTGTCGAGGGCCGCGTCGGTAGCCCCGCCCCTTGGCAGATACCCCCCCATCACCATCTTGTGACCAGAAGTCCCGCCTCCTAACCCCTGACCTCGCCAGCATAAGTTCCTCCCCGTGCCCCCAGAAGTACTCCTTTCAGCAAGGGGATTTGCCATTTCAGAACCAGAAAAATACCAAATTATATTCTAAAAATTGAACATCTACAACATCCATTAATTTGATTCCAAAAATATTTTTGTCCTGATTCACATGTGTTTTGTAGTGTACACAAAGGTGTACAGTCATGCCTCCTTCCATGCATGTGTGGCATGGCAGGAGGCAGCAGTGTAACTAGGGTGGGGTGAGTGCCTTGTCAGTAGGGAGGGGTGTGATAAGCTTCGGTTGCCGATTTGATTCAGAGAAGATTCAGCGGTGGCCAAATCATCAAATATGAATCAAACCGGGAGACCCATTAAAAGTTCCAAATCAATTTCAAGCATTTGAATTGATTTGGAAAAGATTCGGAAGAGATTCAGCGATTGGGAAGGCAGTCTTTTGGGGAAACAGAAACTGAGAAGGGGAAGGAGGGGGAGAAGTGGGGGGAAAAACTGCTCTGATATTGACATCTGTAGCTGGCCAGAGACTGTGCTCTTTCCTTGAGTTCCCTTCCAATCACAGTGCTCTGGGGGAGGGATGTAGAAACAGCATATAAGGCTCGGTGTGAAGCCTCTCTCTGCCTTTTGTGAGTTGTCTGTCTGGAAGCAAAAACGTGTAAAGGGATTGGATACAGCTTACTAACTACCATTGCCTAGAATCCCTCTACTTATCCTTATCCAATCCATTCCTTTCAACTTATTCTTCCCCCAAAATCCTCTTATTTGTTCTTGTTATTTTTTTCCCCCCTACACTTTTTAAGAAGAAAGCCGTGTTTTCCCTGGCAGTCTCTCATCCATCACTGTGCAGGAAAGCACAAATATTTTTGCGCGCACACACACACACACACACACACACACACACACACACACACACACACACACACACACACACACACGGTATATTACAGACATACACGCACATTCCAGCACAGCAAACATTATGAAGCATGCTGGAAAGGCAGGTGCCAGGTCTTCTGGCAGAGGAGGGAGAGGGGCTACAGAGGGTTAGGGGAAGAGCTGCAAGTTACACACCCCCAAACATAGACGCACCTTCTTGCCTGGTAGCAATGAGTCTTCTGCTGCCAGTGCGAGCAAGGAGGTGGGAGCAGTACCTGTCCCTGTACCTGCACCACCTCCACTAACACCAGAAATAGCCACCAGCATGACAGTCTCCTCCAAGAATGACAGTCTCCTCCACCCCAATTTCATCTCCCAGCATAAGCCTCCCAGTGCCAGAGGAGAAGCTGGATCTGGAACCAGGGGACCTGAGCACCCTAGCAAAAGAAATTCTGGGGACTGAGAGGGAATCTGAGCTTGTGCTCCACATCCCTCAAAGTTCCCCTAGACCCAGGTCTCCTTCTCCAGAAGGCACCTCAGAGGAGGTTGTGGGGGCAGGTGGCTCAGCTTCCCCTCTTTTTGTGCCTCTGCCTGCTAAGGAGGGGGATAAGGCAGGATCCCTGTGCTCCAACCAGAAAGGGGGGGGGGGGAGATGATCCCAGGTATGCTACCTGTCAGCACTGCCAAAGGCAGATCAGCTGTGGCAAGGAGGTGAAACACTTCACCACCACGGCAATGCTGCTGCATCTCAGGAGGCAGCACCCTCTTGCCCTTGTTCCTCCTCAACCTGGCACCAGTGGGAGCGTGCCCAAAAAGAAGTCCCCCTTTCACTCCAAATCTCCCTGTCTCCACGAAGCAAAGGCAGGCCAGCCTGAACCGGTGGGGGAAAGCCACAGACAAATGGGGTGGGGGGTATTGCAAGGGAGAGCAAAGTCACCCAGAGCACTGGGGGAGAGTCAGGACTGAGAGACTGGAGGGAGAGTTGCTCTCTTATGAGAAATGTGCCCCCGTTGGTAATAGGGTATTCTTGTCTTTAATAGATGTCTGGTATGCATTCAGTCTGGTACACAGTTGTTCTTTGGTCTCTCCTATGTATTTTCCATCAGGGCATTTGGTGCACTGGATGAGATATGTAACGTTTCTGGAGGTACAGCTATAAGATCCAGGAATAGTGATGGTTCTGTTGTGGGGTGTAGTAGTTGTGGGGGTACTAGAGATATGTTGGCAGGTTTTGCATTTCTTGTCATGGCATGGTCTGGATCCATCTGGTGCATTTTGGCCTATAGGAAGTTTGCTTCTGGTGATGAGGTTAGCAAGATTTGGTGCTTGTTTGAGTTTACAAACCACTTTTCACAGATAAGCCTATGAACTTCACTTCATCAGCCTCCTAGATACAAAAAACTCATGGACTCAATATAGACATTGGATTTATGACACACTATAACCGACCTAACATCTGACTCCCCAGGTAGCTCTCCATTTTTACCTGCTACATCCCTGAATCAGAGCCAAATCTTTCAAATCCAATTCGGCTGAATCAAATTGGGACAGTGATCCGAATCGAATCACTGTCCCCCGATTCGGGCAAATCTGAATCAAATACTGGCCGCTGAGCACAAGCCTACTTGTCAGCCTCAGGCATTGACTCGGAGAGTGGACAGGGCACTAGGGTCAACTCCCAAGGAACCAGGCCATGGGCCTGCTGATGCCTGAGCAGAACTGATGCTGGTATAGCAGCAGCAGCAGTTGCCACTGCCAATGTTGCCCGAAAAGGTAAGCCTTCCCCCTTCTGTTCAATCAGGCCATTTCCCTTTACCCCAGTCTACAATGGTCAGCATACCTCCACATACCCTGTGCCACCAGATACATTGTACTTCTTGCCAAGTTCAATCATTAGAATTGAGGATCATATCCCAAGGCACATTTAAATTAATATTTGCCACAGGACTGGAGCAGCATGCAAACTGCCAGGAAACATGGTACAAGCCCAAAAGGGGAGACCGTGAGGAGGACTGGACTAAACCGTGATTAGTTTTGTCTTTCAGGGTTTAATATTAGTGTAAGAAAACTCATTAAATAGTACCCATCACAAGTCTCAAAGATCTGTACCTTATGTTGCAGGATCAGAACATTCTGAACGAGAAAGCGATATGCATTATACCAGGGCAATAAGACATCCTTCAGTATATCCCTTACTCCTTCTTCCTTAAATCGTAAGTTTTCTGCTCTTACCACAGGAGAATTAATGAGATACAACCTGCAGAGAAACAATGCAAAATGGTCTATTAGAAATAGCTTCAGTGCTGCTGCTTTAGTGTCTACATTATTCATAAAATTTACTTTAACAAAAAATATTTTTTGAAGGCTTACACCTGCAAATATTAATGGAAATTTGCTTCAGGCCAGAGCAAATTCAAAATGTTACAACATGTATGGGAATACATTAGAGAGAATGGATTTTTAAATGTGTGAATGAATAAATAAATAAATAAATAAATAAATAATTTTAAAAAAAAAATTAAAAACCCCAACAGAATGCTTAAGATGTTGGGCATAAACTTTGTTATTAAAGATTTATTTCTATGCCAAAGCCTTCAAGTCTATGGATGGACATCTGTATAAAAAAGTAGAAATTAAGGGTTTTTGGTGAAAAATAGCCCTGGACCATGCACCAGGAAGTTGAAAGCCATATATGCCCACAGGTGTTGGACACATTCAAATGATGTGCCAGCTCTAGCCTGGACCTGGACCTGACAATGAGCTGACTGTCAGCTCTATCCTGGACCTGCCACACACTGAATTGCATGTGCCATAAAAATAAGCCAAAAAATATTTTCCATTTTAAGTAGGACATTTTTATGGCTGTAAGCATGGCAGAGAACATCATACTGAAGAGAGTTGGGGCCAACACACAACCCTGCTGAACTCCACTGGTGACTGGGAATGATTCAGAGGACTCATAGTCATCCACAAGGCAAGTGAGTATGCCATTACAGAATTGCTGAACCATTGCAATGAATTTATCCAGGCAACCGAGTTTTGCCATGATCCTCCAAAGACCCTCCCGACTGACTGTATCAAATGCTTTTATCAAATGAAAGTCATGTACATGTTGGAGTTCTGTTCCTGGCACTTCTCCTGAAGTTGATGAGCTGCAAACACCATGACTATGGTCCCGAGTCCTTTCCTGAAACCATGCCGACTCTCAGGCAAGATCTCTTGTTCAATATGTTGCACAGAGATTCAACAGAATTCTAGCAAGTATTTTACCAGCTATTGACAGCAAGGAGATGCCCTGATGGTGGTGGCCAGATTGTCTATTGCCTTTCCACTTGTACAAGTAGACAACGGATGCATCCTTGTACTTCTGAGGTATAGTTCCAGTCATGAGTGGGGAGTTTATTAGCACATGACTTCTCTGGAATACACACAAATACTATGTAGCACTGCACTGCGGGATCACCATGGCTTAAAAGGCTGTTGATTTTTCTGAGGCCCTGCCCAATGTACTATGTGGTAAATCAGAGCTTTTTGGCTTTAGAGTAATATCATGTAATTTGTGCTATATATTGTTAGGGCAACATATGGATTTTGGATGTTGGGGTAATGACATGGAATATGGGGGTGCTGAGTGTGCAGCTGAATGAAGGCTTTTTCCTGTGTCTCAGCAAAAAGCTGCTGGTCACAAAGCTGGATGATATATTAAAAGGTAACCTCAGCAAAAGCTGGTGGTCCCAAGGCTAGCAGATATATTAAAAGCAGCTAACTTAGCTAGCTTAGCTAAGTAAGCAAAATCTTAACAGGAGAGGTAGGGTGCAAAGTTCATAATGTGTTAAAAATAGAATAGCCCACCAACTAGTGTCAGGGGACAAAAGCAGAAATACAGCCTTGGAGATGGGGAAGTCAGCAAGAAAACCAGCAAGAACCAGCAAGAAACTGCAGGTGACCAAGAAAAGATAGGGGTCAAATTCTTATGCATGCGCTCTTAGCAGAGAAGCATGTAAATGAATGAAATGCATAGGCAATACCATGCTAAGGAAGCAAACAGTAAACAGAGGTGGAGCCTGAGAAGGGAGGACAAATGGGTGGAACCAGAGGTGGAACAAGGGAGTAGTAAATGTTAATATGTATGAACCAAGGTGTATAAGTGTTAGAAAGAACTGTTCAGGGCGGCTCCCCAGTTTGTTGTTTTTTTGGGAGCTAGTCTGAAGCTGTCTCCATTCTGAATAAAGATG
The DNA here is from genome assembly GCF_000455745.1 of Alligator sinensis. Taxonomy (NCBI): domain Eukaryota; kingdom Metazoa; phylum Chordata; order Crocodylia; family Alligatoridae; genus Alligator; species Alligator sinensis. The sequence goes on along the minus strand of NW_005842627.1, from coordinate 304,762 downwards.
TTGCGAGCAATGTGTGCTGGTGCTTCCTCCCTGCTCTGCTCTGGCCAATGAGTACCAGGATCCATGGGCAATTGAATTGTCATCTTCCTAGCTGTTGGGCGCTGCATGGAGTCGGGGTCTAACATATATAAGTAGGTACAAAACTGCTGCTTAAAAGTATGTTTATGAAGTACCTGTGCTAAAACTTGCAGCAGTTAAAAAAAAAAATTTTTTTTAATTTCAACCACTATTCTCTGCTTCTATCTTGATGGATAAGGACCATACTACTATAAAGTCACAAGAAAAATAATGCAACTGTCAGAGTGGTGGTACCTATGGACCCTCACCTTTTTTTTTTTTTTTTTTTTTTTTAAATCAGCTTATACTGGTTTGACTGGGCAAATGGGACGAGTGCAAATAACAAAAAATATCCCTGTTAGGGGGCATCTATGAGCCTGAAATTGGTGGAACCATGACTTGGACTCTGAAGAAAAAAAAAAAGTCAGAGAGACCCCAAGGGACTGCAACATCGTCTAAAGTATCAGGCCCCAAAATGGCAGTGCTACATAGTTCAGCTACAAGGGAAAATATGGCAGAGGAAAGGGAGACAAGCTCAAAGCCCCCTAGGAAAAAGTAAGGGAGCAAAACCCCCTGAAACCTAAGGATTGGTATTGTTTTTAAAGCAAACAATTATGAACAAAAAGAAAAGACATCAGCATAAGAAAAAAAAATACTAAAATGTATGGGTCTACCTCCAGGCTGTGAAAGCTGGCTGACGAGAAGCTGTTCAAACTCAGCCAAGCAGTTGAGGAACTAAGGAGCAGAGATGTATGTTCCACCCTTTATCCCCTCAATAGAAGGTAAAACCTAGAGAAGGGTCAGACCAGCCTATGCTGATATGGCTAAGGAAAAAAAAAGATCTCCCAACAAATATGTTAGGGTACATCCAAATATAAGACTGCATGTGGGAAGGGCAAAACAAATGTTTCTCAAGGTTCCCTCTTCCTGGGCAATTCCATTCTGTACCCTTGGCATATATCATAATTTTCACCTTTGTCAGTGTAAAAACTTTTCTTTAAAAGCTTTACATTTGTATTACCTTAAGCCAGTATTCTGACTATGAAAACAATCTTGATTTCATAAGCTTAACTATAATAGAAACTAGGTCAGAACTGGTGCCTCACTCAACTAAACTAACTTGAATTAGAAACCAATTTAAATAACCAACTATATAGTACTTCATTCAACTGCCAAAAAATACCCTTCAATTTTATGGTATTTCAACATTGTCAATAAAATGTTTAATTCATAACTTAATTTGTCAAGTTTTATGAGCTTTAAGTAAAAAAAAAAATTCTAGATCGAGTCTTTACAGAATTTCCCTTTAGGGCACTTTAAAATCTTAATATGGGCTGACAGAGTGCATTCAAAAATATTGGACCATGAATTCATCTTGAAAGACTCTCTCACATAAACATGAATGCATACAATTCCACTGTTAGGGGAAATAGTAATGCATGAATGCAGGTAGTATAGGATTGGACACTTTTTATAGATTTAACTGTCAACTCTAAGCCCAGCGTCAGTAAATGTTAAAAATGAAAGGACTTCTCATGAATTTAAACAATTGATACCTAGCTGTTCTATATTGCCATCATCAAATGTAATAAGCTAACAAAGCCCTAAGTCAGTGGTCACCAACCGGTTGATCCCGATCAACTAGTGGAGCCTCAGATGGTCAGTCTGGGAGGGTTTAGCACATACATGCTCAGCCCCCCCAGACTGAGATAGACTGTCAGAGGCTCTGCCATTGGGAACAGTGGGACATACAAGTGGAGTGGCAGGAGCAGGATGGTGGCAGGACGCACATGGCTGGGCTGAGCATCGCCCCCTGCCACCAGGGCTGGGCCAGGTGAGTAGGGCGTCCCCCCTCTGCACCCTGCCGCCCTGCAGTGAGGGAGGGACAGGAGAGAGTGGGGCCCCAGCCGGGCTGAGGAGGGGTTGGAGCCTGGGCAACTCGTCCAGGGGTACAAGGGGGCTTCCGCGCTGCATGCATCCTGGCAAAGGCCCAGGGGCCACATACCCTCCAGATCTGTGTGCAGGGCAGAGGCGGCTGCGGCAGCATGCTGGGCTTTGTGCTTGAGGCACAGACCAGGGGGACATGTCCTTCCCAGGGCCTCCACCAGGGTGCATGTAGGGTAGGAGCCTGGGTGGCTCATCCAGGCTCCAACCTTTCCCCCAGCCTAGCAGGAGCCCCACTCACCCAGGGGCAGGGGGAATGGGGGCATAGGCAGCGGAAGGTGGGGCTAACAGGGCTTAGCCCTCCCCTTAACACAAAGCAGCAGTAATGATGCATGACAGCCTGGCTGTGGGCTTCTGGCAGCAGCAGCAGGGCTGGGGAGGGGCGGGGGGGGAAAGAGGAGAGCAGGGGCAAGAGTAGAGCAGGGGCCCATCCTGCACCCACCCCAGCTGTGCAGGGTCTATCCCTGCTCACTGTTGTGGGGAGGCAAATCAAGGCCCCAGCAGTGAGTGAGGGAGGGGGACAGCAGAGGCCTGGGGGGCACATGCCTCTACTTGTCCCACCACCTGGCCCAGCCATGCCCACTCCCCCTGTGCCCTGCTCCTGCCTGTTGCTCGGCTCCCTCCCTCACTGCTGGGGACCTGATTTGCCCACCTGTCCCCATGGTCCTTTCCTTTCCCCCCAACCCTTTCCCCATGGACTTACCTGCTGGGGGGGTGCGCAACCAAATATTTTTTCCTCCCTCTTCCTTGATCTGGCCCCTCCCCTCTTCCCTGCCCACAGATTTCCCTGCAGCGGGTGGGGGTTGGTGGAGGGTCAGAAAGCAGGGTAGATCCTAGGTTGCTTTTTAATTCAAAAAGTGATCTCCTACCCAAAAAGATTGGAGACCACCGCCCTAAGTGAAACAATCTGGTCTTGCATCTATTTTACAACCCCCACACCTTTGCATGCTTATGCTACTGCCATTCCACACACTTCTTCCCAAGAGTCTCACCATTTTGGCTGACACTGAAACTTTTCTTATAATGACATGGGGTTTGCAAAAGGCTAGGACAGGGCGTGCAATTATTTGGGCTGAAGGGCCACTTAAGGACTTTGTGAGAGCTGCTGTGGTCTATGACGGGGGGGCAATGCTGACCTGGCGTGGCATGGTATGGCATGACAAAGTGCAACAGGAGCAAAGGGTGGGAGGCAGCAACTGATCCTATCTGGCCCTGGGCCATTCCACCCCACACCAATTACAGCGGCGCTGGACGGAACAGGAGGGCAGGGTCTCCATGAAAACTGGCCTGGGACCCCCACAAGCAGGGAATGCTCGGCCAAGCAGATGAGATGGGGCCATTAGCAGGCGAGCAGCAGTGTCCAGAAGAGGGAAAAGTGGGCAGAGCTGGGATCGCGGGGCAGTGACAGCACAGGGGCAAGGCCCAGGGCAGAGCCATGACCCGCTCCCTGCACATCCCTGCAATAGGCACCAGTTCTGTGGGTAGGGACACATGGGGAGCATAATCACAGCTCGACCCCAGGCCTGTGGGCCATGGCCACATGATTTCACCACCCTGTGATCCTGGCCCTGGCCTTGGCCCCAACCAGCCTGTCCCACTCTGCGCCCACCCTCCACACCCCCAGACACTCCTCTTGCCTTTCCGCTCCATCCACCACTCCCAGTGGTGGGTGTGGGGTACATGGGCTGGAGTGCCTGGGCAGTGGGGCCAGGTCCAGCAGCAGAGACACTGGCAGTGGCAGCCGGGTAGTGCTAGCCAGTGCCACGAAGGCTGCCAGGAAGCAGAGTCCAGCTGCTGCGCTGCCCTCACCCCACCGCACACCTGGGGTTGGCAGGACTGGTTGCATATACCAGGGTCTGGGCCGGGCGGGGCTGATGGACCCTCTGTGGGCTGGACAGAATCCCTTGGCAGGCCAGATCTGGTCTGCAGGCCATATTTTGCTCACCCCTGGGTGAGATGCTTTCCCCCCCCGGCTGGCTGCATCTCTTGCCTCTCACTTCTCTGGTGCCTAGTGAAGAGCAGCCAATCACATCTGCTGCAGAAATCAGGTAGAACTGCTCCTCTCATAAGCACAGTTTTGGACACAGGAGTGGGGGAAAAGTGGTAAAATTGCTTCCCTTTGCCTTCTACTCTTCTGTCTTTTAACAGGCACAGAAAATGGAAAAGAAAGTAAAGGCTTTCTGTGGTCAGGTGCCCTCTTGCCCCACCCCGAGGCCTGGAAAGGTAAGAAAGATGACCCCACAACAGATGTCCCCTAGCCAAGCCTGAGACTGATGCAGTAAGGATTTCCTGAACCTTTAGCAGAACCAGAGTTGAGCAGGAAGGACAGAGAACTACCATGTTTACCCTAATCAAAGACAAACTTGAATTTAAGATGACCCTCATCCCCACAACGATTAGAATCTATACATGGAAAGTTTATAACTTTGTTTTAATTTTCTACATATAGAATCTTTCCCCACTGCAGCAGGGGCAGGTAGTGGGGGAGATGGTGGGGGGGGGCAGGGAGTAGAGGTCAGGCAGTTGGGAGGCAGTAGGAGGGCAAGAAGTAGGAGAGGCAATAAGGGAGCCAGTACAGGAGGGGTTGGGGGGCCAAGCAGCTTGACCCTCCCAATTGCCCCCTCACATATCTTGCTCTCTGCCACCTGTCCCTCCCACCACTTGCCCCGCAACATACTTACTCCTCTCCCACAACCTCTGCCCCCCTCCAATTCCACCTGCCATTTACACCTTGGCTTCAGCCCTGGGTTGGACCATGTTTGAAATCCAGCCCCACAGCATGGTAGAAAATGGTATTTAGAGGTTTGCTTTTGGGAATTGACTTGTAGGTAAAGTAGATGCGTATAAAACTAGCCAGTTGCCTGAGAAAGATGATGGTGGGGGGGAGTAGGCAGGGAGAGAGCCCCATGCTGCCCCCCCACCCCGTCCAGGCCCGTGCCCCCTCTTACTTCTGTTGCTTGGGGTTGAGGCCCACACCCTGCACTTCCCTGCTGCAGGGACAGAGGGAGGGGAGAAGCGGGCATGGACCTGATGTGGGGTGTGGGAGATAACCAGGCCCCAGTGTGGGGAGAAGCTGGCCTGCCACGGCTGGGGCAGGGGGGTGGGGGGTTGGGGAGTAGCGAACCTGGGCCAATGCGGCAGCAGCAGGGTGTGGAAGCAAAGGATGGCTAACACCTCAAGGGGGGGAAGAGAGAAATTCCTTAGATAAGAGGAAGATGACCATTAAACTGTCTTGAAGGACACAAGACAGATAGCCCCAAGGCAGGAAAAGCTAGTTTAGGCAACCCTTTGTCTTGAATCTATAAAAGGTTAATTGCCCTGGATGTGAATTAGAGAGGCCATAGCAGAAATCTTCCTGTAAGGGTCTCTCTCCAATAGCTATCGAAATAAAGTTTCTACCTGACCTGATTCCAAATTCTACAGCGTGTTTTTTCCACGACAT
>NW_005842627.1:297184-298092 GCF_000455745.1 Alligator sinensis | reverse complement strand
AAAACAAACCAAGGCCGTCAGCTCCCCCTCCAGGTTATTTTCCACCTTCCTCCATCTCAGAACCACTGCCACATCCCAGCACCTCAACGCCCTGGCAAGTCATTGAGCACACTCCAACTTCAGTTCACCTGAAAAAGGTATTGGGCAAGGAGAACTATGAACCTCCCGACACCCACCATGCCTAAAACACCCTACAATCTCAGGAGTAGCATCCGTAGTGGCCAGGAAGCCTTCCAGGCCCCGCTCCGACAAATGCCGGGTGTAGGTCAAGAGCGGGGAACGATAGTAACTGTACATGCTCCCTGGAGCGCTACTGATCTGTTTAATTTAGTACAGAGATTCCCTAAGATTCGAGATGACCCTGTAAGATTCCAGGATGAACTTCAAGTAGTAATTGACTGTTATAACCCCACATGGGCTGATATGAATCAACTTTTACGTGCTGCATTACCCTGTAAAACCTTACAATGTGTGTTAGAAAAGGCTAAATGGCCAGCACAGGATCCCGGCACTGGACCAGAGTTGGGGCTCAGTAGGAAAGACCTTTTAAAAGCTGTCCTTGAAGTTTGCCCCAAAAAGACTGATTGGACCAAAATTAATGCTTGTAAACAGACAAAGGATGAAAACCCAGCTGACTTTCTGGAAAGACTTAAAAATTGTTTTGATTGCCATTCAGGCATGACTAATGCTGCTGAAAATGCCCAACAGGCTGTAGTTGCAGCTTTTGTTCAAGGACTCCAACCAAAAATTTCAGAAGGAATTCGAACTGTGCTTATAGGGTGGGAAGCCAAAACTTTAGAGGAGGTTTTGGCAGCCACGCAACATTTTTTCCATAAGGCAAAAAGACTTAAGGATAGCAATGAAACTAGACTGATGGCCCTCCAGATTCAGCAACTTCAAGCCAGTAG
>NW_005842627.1:290659-291603 GCF_000455745.1 Alligator sinensis | reverse complement strand
GAATCTATAAAAGGTTAATTGCCCTGGATGTAAAGTAGAGAGGCCACAGCAGAAATCTTCCTGTAAGGGTCTCTCTCTGATAGCTATCGAAATAAAGTTTCTACCTGACCTGATTCCAAATTCTACAGCGTGTTTTTTCCACAACAAGGGGAAGGGGAGGAGCAGGCTCGGGGACAACGAGTGGGGGAAGGAGACCTGCTCCTCCTCTCCCCTTGCTGCTGCTGCCACATGTCAGGTCAGGCCGGGCCCACTGTTCCTTCCCCCTCCCCGCTTCAGGCCTGCTCCTCTTCCCCTCCCCACACAACGGGCCCAGGGCCTACTCCTCCCCCTGCTGTTGGTCTGCGTCCACTCTTCACCTCCCCCACCTCCACAGCAGGCCCTCTCCTCCCCCCCACCGTGGCATCCCAACCCTGCTCCCTCTTGCACCGCTGCCACCACCTCCAAGGAGCAAGGGGTAGGAGTGAAGTCAGCTCTGGTGGCCTTGTCCCCCGCCATCAGCACTACTTGCACCTCACCCCTCCTGTTCCATCTGCTCTGTTGCTGCTGCCTCTTGGGAACAGGGCAGGAGAGTGAGGCTCAGCCTCTAACATCCAGGCGGCTGATATATGACATTCAAGAGAGAACCTCAGGGTGAAGTTAGCATCATATTGGCCAGATGTACCTTCCCTCTGATGACAGCTTTAGGACTGGTAGATATAGAATTGTTTGCATTATTCTTATGTGCTATCACTGTGTATCAATAAAACTTGTCTACTATCAAATGGAGAGATCATGGTTGGTCTGAGGGTTTTAGGTCTGCCCAGAACAAGGTATCTTGGTTATAAATCCAGTGCCAACACAGAAGTGGCAGAAGTGTGACAGCTCCAGGCCCACAGCAGCTTGGGCCAGGCCCTGGAGCTGACACACTTCTACTGTTATGTGACCAGGATGAGGCTGAAGCAAAT
>NW_005842627.1:278981-290628 GCF_000455745.1 Alligator sinensis | reverse complement strand
TGGCTCGCTGCCCCGCCTCTGTGTCATCTTATGCTCAAATTGAAAGATGAAGGACTTCCCCCTCCTCCCCACACACATTAAATGGGGGGAAAAATCCTTTAATTGTATTCAAGTAAAACAATAGTTAGAATTTATAGAAAAAAGTGGATGGTTTGCAACCTCTTGTAGCAGGAACCAATATCAAAATACTCAGTGTATTTGGCAGAGCCAGCAAGACTCATCTCTCATGCACACAGGCTAAGCAGAGGAAATGCAAAACTAGAAGACCAGAACAAACCACAATATAGATCTTATTATTTGGGACCAACTCCCAGAGGTCCAATTCCAGAAATTTCAATTTTTAGGGCTGACAATATACTGTACAACCAGTAATACTGGTTGCAGACCAGTAATACTGATTTTACAAAAACATAATTTTAATCTTTACCTTCTTACAAGTCCTATGATTAACTATGACAGGCAAGGGCCTATTAGTACCTTATAAAAATAACCACCCTGAATGCAGCTTTCAGACCAGATGGGGCTTTCTATATTTTCTAGTGTCATTTTGATTGGTAATTACAGAACAGGCCACTGAAGAGACTGAAAATAAATGATGCAGTACCAAAGCTGTACTTTTTTATGGACTAACAGTATCTTCAAAACAAACTGTTAGTACCAATCATAATAAAATGGCTGATTGCAAAGCCAGCATGGCAAAATCTATTTCATGTTCACTCCTGACATTCACTTTCTGTCTACTTCAGAGGTAGGCAACCTTTTCTAAGATACAGGCCAGAATGACCCAACCCAAGTCAAAGGCAAGAGGGTAAGCAGATGCTAGGACACAGCCACCACCGGTCCCTGAAGCAGAATGGGGAGAGAATCCACAAGCAAAGGTCCTACTGCTGAATGCTGCTGAAGTCCCACATCCATGGGCCATATCCAAAGGATCCATGGACTGGTTTTGGCCCACAGGCTATAAGTTGCCCACCTCTGGTCTGCTCTTCTTTGAAGCCTTTACAGAGTTTTCTTGGCTTGCAAAATCTTGATCCCAAAATTATAATGCGATCTAACCTTATCAAAGCAAGAAGTGTACTTCTCACTTCAGACATGCTAAGTATCTGTGTTGTTTAGCATCTACAAGAAGGCTGTGTGTGCAAGGAGAGGGAAGGAAAATATTTGTCTTAGGGTTAGAAACAGAAAAGAGTGACATGAAGCAGCTTACTGAAATTTTAGTCTTGCTGGTGAGTGATATTTTAATGGTTCAGATTACATCTGTACAAAACTCCTTGCTTTGGTTTCACATATCTTCTCAGCATTTGGTGAAGTGAGCTTCAGCCTACAATAGTCTGTGAGACTGAGACATTAGATGTACTTTGGTTGGTTTATAAGATGCAAATCTACGCTGCCTTCTACTTCACAGATATTTTTGTGAGTTTAAGTAACCTGACCATTTGGCACTTCTGCCTTTACCTTGAAAATCTGGTCATCAAAAATCCTCATTTATCAGCAGGATAGAATGATCAAGACAAACTGAAAATGCAAGACTCCCACTGTACGACCATCCCCCAGCACACAAATGTCTAAAGTCACATGGGAGCTTCTTCGCCAGCACCCAACCCTCTCGATGCCACACACAAGGAGACACGACTACAGATGTGGATCAAGAGGCTGAAGAAAATACCTAACAGGGGAAAAATGGACAGTACCCGAGTCCTTGCTACCAGGGGCTGATGAACTATGGTAAAGGTAGAAATGTCTCAACAGTCTACATACTGGAGTCAGACGCTCCAAGAAGTGGGGCTATACCATTGTTTCAATCATCTGTGACTGGCACAGAGCCTCCAACTATGGAACACCTGCTGCAATGCTCACTGCTTGAAGGCACATGTACAATGCAAGACCTAGCAAAGTACAATAAGCAAGCACAAGCACGTGTAACAGAATGGTCAAATGTGGTGCAGAGACAAGATGATGATGATTTACCACAACAAGAAAAAAAAAAAAGATGCTTATTAAATCTTCTCCAATTTTCCAATAAAAGCAAAACTATCAGAACCCACCCAAGTTCTTCTGAAAATGTGATGTCCTGGTGTACTAGCAACCAGTAGCCTAAGTTTTAGAAACACGGATGACTTATGTTAGTCATGAATGACATTGCCCCAGACAGGTCTGATCATGAAAAACTTCAGGGATTTAGAATGGGAGCTGGAGAGGAAAACAGAGGTGACCTTCTGAGAGATGCTTCCTATCCCATCAGTAAGAGAACACAAACGGCAGCAGAGAGTGGAGATTAAATGAAGGCACAGTGAGTGATATTAACTAAGAGGGGGAAATAGTTAAACATAAAAATGTGAATATTAATTGAGAATTGTTTAAGAAAGGTTTATTTAGAACTCAAAAACCCTCCACTATTCTGCAGCCATAAAACAATGAAAGCTATTGCAGATTTTTAAACCAAAGACAAGAATGGAAATGAAGGTAGAAAAAACAAAACAAAACAAACAGAAACAACAGGGAAGCTAAACAGTGAGTAAAATCAGTAATTTGTAAATGCATACAAATTATAAGAAAAGATATCAATTAGGGGAAAAAACCCTATGGCTACTGGGCTAAGGACAAAAAAAAAAGTCAAAACATTCATGGAATATTTCTGTTTGGTGTTTCATTATTACAGTAAATTATTATGCTATATTGATATTTTTTAATACCATTAGTAACTAGGGAGGCTATTAATAATATATTAAACATTTTAAATATGCAGGATTGTACAACTACTATGCTGACCTGTTTGTGTCAACCCTACGGAATTTAAACACTAGAACACAAAAGATGGGAATACACACAATTAAGCTAGCATTAACAATGCAATTTTTTTCTGGATACACATTTATCTTTCTGACACCCTCATGGCCATGAAAATTAATTACTAAATGCATACTGCACATTTTAACTGTGCTATATTACTAGGATACCACTCTGAACTTTGAGGGATAAGTCCTTAGTGATATAATCAGAGGCAGAGCTGTAGAAGCTACTACTGGTCATAAAAAACATAGGCGACACGTGGGGTGGGTGGGTACATGCCCCTTGAGATTAGCCGACGGTGCCATCAGCATCTACAGGTGGTTGCCCCCCTCCCCGACTGCCAACATCACCATGGCCACCTGTAGGCGGTCCCCACTTACCACTGCCACGCCCCTGCCGCTGACACTGCCGCCTGAGGGCAGTTGCTGTGCCCTCCCAGCCTCAGGAGGTACAAGTTGTTCATGATAAAAATTCAAGTGTGAAAATGATAGATACTCCATGGCTGTAACTGAGTAACTACCTCATTGCCTATGCTGGCAGATGAGGGGTTTAAATCACAAGATTATGGGAACATTGGTCTATTTCTTCCTGTGTTATTATGATCTATTTGAAAGAAATGTTTCAACATTTTCAAACCAATCCAAAAAAGGTGACAAAAGCTGCATACTTCGACAGTTATTCACCTTCTCATAAATCTTAAATTTCTTGGCCACAATTGTCTCATTTTAGAATACTATGAGAGATGAAATACTAGAATTCTTATCAAAATTCATAATCATTAAAAGTCAACTCTCATCCACCACTCTTAATTACAAACCAACTCCCAGCACAACTGAATTTATATAAACAAGAGGGACAAAATCCCCAAGTTTATTCCTTTTACATTTTCAAAGAAACTGCAATGATCCACTGATATTCAGGAAACTGAGGATTACAGTTTAGCTCAGGTACTAGAAAATGTTACATAAGCACAATGCTTTCTGTCAAGCTAACATGCCCTGCTAATTAGGCCAGACAGAAGGTTCCATTCCTGGAAAAGGTGCTGTAAGTCAAAAAGATGCAAGTCTGATTTTCCCATAGAAACAATGTTATAATAGGGGGTTACATTCCTGAGCAAGGGCCGGATGCCTAACTTTTTATAGAAATGTCCATAAACATAAACACCATATTTAAATCAACTCTTTAATCAACTATAAAGTGTATTTAATCAGAAGGTGAAAGAACACTTGATGGCTTTTTGAGAAACTGATCCAGGGATGTTTGTTTGGCTGCCCTCTTTTTCTCATTGTAAATTTCCCTGTAGCACGCATAGGCATTAGAGATCAAGTTGTTGATCTTTGAGCTGTGTTCAAGGTTGGGATCCAGTTTTTCAAAAAACTGACATTGTAGCTTCCAAATGTTTGAAGGCCTCACTCATCTGCTTTGTCGTCATGGTACCTTGAGCAGAACTCTCTTGAATCTGGGCCTGATTTTCTGCCTTCCTTTGTTCCTCAAGATGGACAAGCTCTTCATTGGTCAGTTCCTGGGAATGAGAGACCAGCAGCTCCTCAACATCTTCTGTTTCAACTTCTAGCTGTAGCTGGCCAGGCATCTTCACAACATCAGCAGCGACTTCATCCACTTGGTCTTCAAATCCTTGGAAATCAGAGACGAATTTTGGACAGTTTTTTCCAGACACCATTCAGGTTGGATTCCTTAACCTCCTTTCAAGGTTCTCCAATGTTCTTTACTGCTTCCAGAATGTTGAAAGCCCTTCCAGAATTCCTTCAGGGTTGGTCCACCTTCCTGGTCTGTGATACTGATGGCCCAGGCAAAGGTTCTTCTAAGGTAGTAAGTCTTAAAAGATAAAATGACCCCCTGGTCCATAGGTTGGAGCAGCGATGTTGTGTTGGGGGCAAAAAAAAAAAAAAAAACCCGACCTTGATGTTAGGGTCTAAATCTGCAAGGTGCCTTATGTGCAAGGTTGTTCTTCTCACAATTATTCTGAACAACCGGCACAAAACAGTCAGTGAACCATTCCTCAAAAAGGGCCCCAGTCACCCAAGCTTTAGGATTTGATTTCCAGATGACCGGAAGGCTGCCTTTAAGCGCGTAACCCTTAAGTGCTCTGGGATTTTTGGAGTGCTAAACAAGCAAGGGCTTGAGCTTGAAATCACCCGCAGCATTTGAACCGAGCAAAAGGGTAAGCCTATCCTTAGCTGCTTTAAAACCAGGCATAGTTTGTTCTTGTTGGGTGATGTACGTCCTGGAAGGCATTTTGTTCCAGAAGAGCCCAGTCTCGTCAACATTCCAGCTCAAGATTTTCCTAAAAATTGGCTAAAATCATTGAATAGGGAGGTTATTGTGCCAGACAAGTCTTCGATCTCATCAGCATTAGCAGCTTCACCTTGCACCCTGATGTTATGCAAGGCATACCTGCCTTTAAAAAAATGCATGAACCAACCATTATTTGCACTGAATTTTTCATCCTTGGATCCCTCACCACATTGTTGTTTCACAGTGTCAAAAAGACTCAAAGCCTTGGCTTGAATGGTGGCTAAACTCAAAGGCACACAGCACTGAGTTTGATCCTGAATCTACAAAATCTAAAGTCTTTCCATCTCAGCCACAAGTCCTGCACGTTGCCTTATAATAGTGGATTGCAACATGGCCACACTTTTAAATTTCATCACTTATTTTATCCTTTTCTCTAATAATAGTTTGCACAGTAGTACGAACTAGGTCCAATCACCTACCAATTTTAGTTTGCGACAAACCACACTTGCTAATTTTGATCACGTTAGCCTTTACCTCTAATGAGATGGCTTTTCTCCGTTTCTTATCAGAACCGTCACCATCACTAGAGCACTGCCTTTTCCTTTTACCAGCCATTTTTAAGGACTGAGTATATAAACAAAAAACCTTAACATGAAATAAGCAGACAAGGTTCCTTGGGTGAATTTGATATCTTTTATTAGACCAACCCAAATGGTTGGAGAATAGTTATTAAGCAAGCTTTCGGGTTCAAAAAACCCTTCGTCAGGCTCAGGAAGCTGCAGCAGTTGGTGTGTGCTCTTCCTGGATAGAATGAAAAGTAAACAAGCCAGGGGCTGGGCTGGGCGGGGGAGTCAGTTGCCAGGCAGATTATAATGTATCAAAAATCCAATGTCTGTGTTTAGTCCCTGATCTCTAGTATCCAGCAGGTTGATGAAATGGAGCTCATAGGCTTGTCTCTGGGATGTGTTGTGTAAATTTCCCTTGAGGATCAGGACTGAGAGATTGGAGAGAGAGTGGCCCTCCTGTGAGAAATGTGCCCCCACCAGTAATTTAATTGTGGGGGTGGTGGAGATGTGGGGGCAGGTTTTGCATTTCTTGTCATGGCATGGTCTGGATCCTTTTGGTGTGTTCTGGGGTTGAGGAAGTTTGCTTCTGGTGATGAGGTTGGCGAGGTTCGGTGCTTGTCTGAAGGCTAGGATGGGTGGCTCTGGGAAGATCTTTTTAAGAATAGGGTCTTTTTCTAATATGGGTTGCAATTTTTTGAGGATTTTCCGTACAGGTTCAAGGGATGGGTGATAGGTCATAACCAGCGGTGTGCGATTTGTGGGTGTTTTTCTTCTGTACTGCAGCAGTTCTTCACGTGGTATCCAGGTGGCTCTTTCAAACGTGCGATCTACCTCTCTGGAGGAGTGTCCTTGTTGGGTGAAAGCCTTTTTAAGATTGGTGAGGTGGCGATCCTGGGTGTTCTCTTGCGGTGGTATCTGAGGGCTTGGCTGTATATCACAGCTTTTTTGGTGTGTTTCGGGTGATTGCTGGTTCTGTGCAGATATGTATGTTGGTCTGTGGGTTTCTTGTATACTGTGGTCTATATTTTACCCTTGTGGATACTGATCCTTGTGTCTAAAAAGGGGATGTTGGTGTTGGAGTATTCTAAAGAAAGTCGGATGGAGGGATGGTGACTGTTGAATTTCTGGTGGAACTCAAGTAGAGATTCCAGGTTCTCACTCCAAATGATGAAGATGTCATCGATGTATCTTAGGTATAGTAAGGGTTTGATGGTGCAGTTCTTGAGGAAGTGTTCTTCCAGGTGGCTCATACAAAGTTTGGCATACTGTGGGGCCATTTTAGTGCCCATAGCTGTTCCCATCATCTGGAGGAAGTGTTGATTATTAAAAGTGAAATTGTTGTGTGTGAGGATGAAGTGTATAAGCTCAGTGATATCTTTGGGTCTGTATTCTGGGTTGTAATCTTGTTCCTGTAGATATGTAAGGCAGGCTTGGATGCCATCCTGGTGTGGGATGTTGGTGTATAGGCTGGTAACGTCCATGGTGGCTAGGAGTGTGTTGCTGGGAAGGTGGTCTATGTTTTTATCCTTAGACCAACACGGCTACAACCTAAACCTAAACCCCCGTTAACATGAAATAAACATCCAAAGAATAAAAGAAACTTACGTGCCAGAGCACGTCAGGAAGCAGACTGCCATCATGCCGTAAGTGCAAGGATCTGGTGCCGTAAGTAATAACATCGATGCAAATGGCAGAGTTCCGCAAGTGCAAATCACCATAAATTGAAACGCCGGAAGTCGAGGACTGCCTGTACTTACCTATACTCTTACTGCTCCCAGTACAGAAAATAGTGTCTATTACCCTGGTATAAGTAGGGACCTACCAAAATTGAGGAGGCAGGCAGCTGATTTCACAGGCTGATTACAGGGCCAACTGCCATTTTCATGAGCTTATTGTGTGGCATGCCTCCGAACCCAATTCACAGGCAGTGGAGGAAGCAGCAGAGGAGGCGGCGCTGGCGACAGCAGCTGATCCAAGTAAGTGAGAGGGGAGAAGGGAGCCGGCACAGCTGTAGACGATCTGGAGAGGGAGCCCCCCAGATCCCTCTTATCTGAGCCGGCAGGGAGCCGCACTCCCGAGCTGTGCGAGGGCTGCGCACAGGCCAGGGGAGCAGGCGGGGCGGGGGGGAAGATTTCCCGTGTGGAAAGGGGACTCCCAGGGCTGTTCCCCGGAGGCTTTTGGGCTCCGGACACCCCCAGGAACTCATTACCGGTAACTGGTACCCGAGACTCTCCCGCAGGAGGGGGTGTAGTCACTTCCAGGGAAGCCCAGGGTGCCCTGATTTGCTGAAGGAGGGAGCGCGGGAAATTCAAACTGCAGCCCTTTAAAAGCCGCCGTTTGCCCTTGCCCTCGGCAGTCAGGACTCGGGAGCAGAGTGGATGCACATGTGCAGCCAGCACATGTGTCCCCCATCCCAGCTCACCGGCAGCAGAGGAAGCAGCGGATGAGGTGGTGGCGGCGACATCAGCTGATCCGAGTAAGTGCGAGGGGAGAAGGGAGCTGGCACAGCTGTAGAGGATCCGGAGGGGGATGCCCTCCCAATCCCTCTTATCTGAGCTGGCAGAGCGCCACACTCCCGAGCCGACAGGGAGCCACGTTCCCAAGCCACGCGCGGGCAGCACGTGCAAACAGACCACACAAACAGGTGTGCTCTGAGAGGGCACGCTGGCATTGGAGCAAGGCAGGTGTGCAGCAGTAACCCGTAAGGAGCCTCCAGCAAGAGAGAAGAGGACTCATAGCTCTACGGTCATGGTAAGGACACAGAGAGCAGTTGCTAGGGGTCCTGCCCCAGTGGCATCACCTACCCTGGGCTCCTCTGAGGCCTCCACCCAGACGGAGCCCATGCTGGGGTCAGTGGTCCCCTGCCCCCGTCTGTGGGGGTGGCCTGGCGGGGGCCCAGAGGCCAGTGGTGGGAGAGGAGTCTGATGGCTCCCTCGCCTGCCCTTCCTGTGGCCGACTTTGGGTCCTGGAGGAGCAGGTGGGGGTGCTCCAGGCTGAGGTGAGCAGGGTACGGGGGATCAGGGCTGCAGAGGACGAGATTGACACCTATTCCCGTTCACTGCAGGACCAGTTTTCCTGTGAACAGACCCCCCCAGGAGAGATGCGCAACAGGGGAGTGGCAGAAGGTGCCCACCAGAACCTGCCTGTCTGCTACCTGCCTAGGGCTCGGATTCAGGATGTCACAGAGAGGATCCCAGCCTTCATTTGACCCTCGGACCAGTACCCCATGGTCCTAATCCACGTGGGAATGAATGATGTGGCCAGGAGCAACCCAGACCGCATCATGCAACAATGCCTTGGGGGCCAAGCTCAAGGAGACGGGGGCACAGGTGGTATTCTCCTCTATTCTCCCAGTAAGTAGATGCAGACAGTGACACGTGGCCTGCATCAGTGAGGTCAACCGGTGGCTTCAGAGTTGGTGCTACCAGGCAGGCCTCGGGTTCCTGGACAATGACCCACATTTTCACGGAGAGGGCATGCTCGGGTGGGATGGGCTTCACCTCTCCCCTAAAGGAAAGTGTGTCTTTTTTTCCAGGTTGGCTGATCTTGTATGGTGTACTTTCAACTAGCTTTGCTGGGGGATGGGGCCACAGGAGGACACAAGGACACCTCCCAGCCAAGACAGGTGACGAATACAAGAAATACCCAGGTAAGTGACAAGGGTCCGGATAGTCCTAGGAATCGGGGGGGGGGTGGAATGCACCAATAAAAAGGAAAGTGTGTCTTTTTTTCCAGGTTGGCTGATCTTGTATGGTGTACTTTCAACTAGCTTTGCTGGGGGATGGGGCCACAGGAGGACACAAGGACACCTCCCAGCCAAGACAGGTGACGAATACAAGAAATACCCAGGTAAGTGACAAGGGTCCGGATAGTCCTAGGAATCGGGGGGGGGGTGGAATGCACCAATAAGAGGCCTTAAATGCCTTTACACTAATGCTCAAAGTATGGAGAATAAGCAGGAGGAACTCGCCCCCTGGATAGCTAATACAAACCCAGACATAGTAGGGCTCACTGAAACCTGGTGGGATTCAACCCATGATTGGGTGGTAAACATTAGGGGCTACAGACTATACAGGTGGGATAGAACAGGGAGGAAAGGCTGGGGTGTGGCGCTCTACGTCAAAGAGCAATACACATCCTCAACCAACAGCATGGGGTCAGACTGAAGTGCTCTGGGTCAGAATACAAGGGGGTCGTGGGGAAAGGGACTTAACGGTGGGGGTCTACTACAGACTGCCCAACCAGGGGGGGGGAAGAGCTGAACCGGGAATTCTTGGGTCAGATCGCGGAGGCAGTTAAGTCAAGGGATGTGGTCATCAGGGATGATCTAAACTACCCGGACATTTGCTGGGAGGAGCAGTCAGCCAGGTCTGAACGCTCACATAGGTTCCTTGCTGACATACAAGACCTACACCTAACCCAGAGGTACACAGTTCCACCAGGGGGAATGCCCTGCTGGACCTGGTCCTGGCCACAGGTGACGACCTAGTGAGGGAACTCCAGGTCCTCGACCACTTGGACGATAGCAATCATCACCTACTGGAATTCATCATCCAGCACAGGGTGTCTAGGGCCTACAGCAAGGCAGTAGCCCTTGACTTCAGGAGGGCTGACTTCAATGAGTTGAGGAGATTGGTAGGAGAGGCACTGTGGTCCCAGAGAACAGGGGAACTAGGTGTCTAAGACAAGTGGTGATTCCTTAAGGAGACGATTCTATGAACCCAAGAGGTGACAGTACCAACCGTGCCCAAAATCCCCCATGACTCACCTAGGGCATTTGGGAATGCCTTATTGCCAAAAAGGTGGCATACATCCAGTGGAAGGGAGGGGCTATCATTGCTTGAGTCTGTAGGAAGGCTGTTGGGAAGTAGGAAGGCTAACGTGGAGATGGAATTAGGGCTAGCAACAAGAATCAAGGACAACAAAAAATCCTTTTTTAAATACATCGGGACTAAAAAGAAGGAACCAGGCAATGTGGGGCTGCTGCAGAATATGCTTGGCAATCTGGTGGTTGTACAAGATGAAAAAGCAGACCTTTTTAACAAATACTTTGCCTCCATTTTTCTGAGCAGGGACCGGGACATCTTCCCCACTTGGATTCAGGACAGACTCAGGAGAGACTCTGCCAGGACTAGGGTCAGGGAGGACTGAGTTAGGGAACTTCTGGAGGGGCTGGACACGTTCAAATCAACAGGTCCAGATGCTCTCCAACCCAGAGTACTGAGGGAATTGGCAGGGGTCATTGTGGGGCCCCTGGAACAGGTTTAGGAGCACTCATGGTGCTCTGGAGAGGTGCCAGAAGACTGGAAGAAGGCCAGTGTGGTCCCCATTTTCAAAAAAGGGAGGAGGGAGGACCCAGGCAACTATAGGCCCGTTAGTTTTAATTCGGTCTTGGGGAAACTCTTTGAGAAAATTATCCAGGAGCACATCTGTGAGGGACCAGCAGGTGGGATGATGCTCAAGGGCAACTAGCATGGGTTCATTAGAGGCAGATCCTTTCAGACCAACCTTCTGCGGCCTTCTACGATCAGGTCACAAAAATCACTGGACGCAGGTATCGCGGTGGATGTAGTCTTTCTGGACTTCAGGAAGGCCTTTGACACTGTCTCCCACCCCATTCTCATTAAAAAGCTGGGCGACTATGGCATTGATGCCTACACAGTCAGATGGGTTGCAAATTGGCTGGAGGGCCGCACCCAGAGTGGTGGTGGACAGGTCATTTTTGACCTGGAGGGATGTGGGCAGTGGAGTTCCCCAGGACTCAGTCCTCGGGCCCGTACCGTTCAATTTCTTTATTATTGACTCAGACGAGGGGGAGAAAAGCACCCTGTTCAAATTCGCTGATGACACCAAGATTTGGGGCTAGGTGGCCATGCTAGAAGGCAGGGACAGGATACAACTGGACATGGAGAGGTTACAGGGGTGGGCGAATATGAATAGGATGGGATTCAATACTGACAAGTGCAGGGTACTGCACTTGGGCAGAAAGAACCGCAGCAGAGTGGCAGACGGTTACAGCCAGGACCGGAGCAGCT
>NW_005842627.1:262084-276902 GCF_000455745.1 Alligator sinensis | reverse complement strand
GGTCTGGAACGGGCTCCCAAGGGAGGTGGTGCTCTCCCCTACCCTGGGGGTCTTCAAGAGGAGGTTAGATGAGTATCTAGCTGGGGTCATCTAGACCCAGGACTCTTTCCTGCTTATGCAGGGGGTCAGACTCAATGATCTATTGAGGTCCCTTCCGACCCTAACATCTATGAATCTATGAATATACCTATAGGCTGGGGAACTCCCTTCTCAAAAGTACAGTGGCAGAAAGAGATCTTGGAGTCATTATTGATTCTAAAATGAACATGGGCCGCCAATGTGAGGACGCAGTCAGTAAGGCTAACCACACCTTATCACGTATCCACAGATGCATCATGAGCAGGTCCAAGGAGGTGATCCTCCTCCTCTTTGCGACACTGGTCAGGCCACAGTTGGAGTACTGCATCCAGTTCTGGGTGCCGCACTTCAGGAGGGATGTGGACAGCATCGAGAGGGTCCAGAGGAAGGCCACTTGCATGATCAGGGGATAGCAGAGCAGACCCTACGAGGAAAGGCTACAGGACCTGAACCTGTTCAGCCTTCACAAGAGAAGGCTGAGGGGGGATCCAGTGGCCGTCTATGAAAACTTACCAGGGGGGACCAGAGGGAAATGGGCGAGACCCTGTTCCCCCAAGCACCACCCAGAGTAACAAAGAATAACAGCCACAAGTTGATTGAGAGTAGGTTCAGGCTAGACATCAGGAGGCACTACTTCACAGTCAAGGCAGCCAGGATCTGGAAGCAGCTTCTGAGAGAAGTGGTGCTGGCTCCTATCTTAGGGGTCTTTAAAAGCAGGCTTGATAATTACCTAGCTGGGGTCATATGGGCTCAAACTTACCAGGGGTCATGTGAGCCCAACGTTCATTCCTGCCTAGAGCAGGGAGGTGGACTTGAGGTTCTGCTCAGGTCCCTTCCGACCCTACATCTCTGAACCTATGAACCTCTGATTGGCCGAGGGGCCCTGGTGACCCCGTCCCAATCACTGATTGGCTGACAGGGTTGTCCACTGGGCTGTCCCACACCTCGACTTGGCAGATTTCATAGACACTCGGGCTGGAGGGGACCCCGAAGGATCGAGTCCAGCCTCCTGCCCCAGGGGCAGGAAGTCAGCAGGGATCATAGGATCCCAGCAAGATAAGCATCCAAATGTGTCTTCAAGGTGTTCAAAGTAGGTGCTTGAACCACCTCCGGCAGCAGTCTATTCCAAACCTTGGGGGCTCGGACAGTAAGGAAGTTCTTCCTTATGTCCAGCCTGAATCGGTCGTGGTGGAGTTTGTGACCACTCGATCTTGTCATCCTTTGGGGTGCTCTGTTGAACAGACATTCCCTCAGATCCTGGTGAACAGCCACAATAAACTTATAGGTGGCCACCAGATAGCCCAAGCCTGTGCTTTTCCAGGCTGAAAAGTCCCATGGCTCTCAACCTCTTAGCATACGGTCTATTTTCCTGACCTCTGATCATGCGCATGGATGGCTCTCCTCTGCACTCTGTCAAGCTCCTCCACATCCTTTTTGAATTGTGGAGCTCAAAACTGGACACAGGACTCCAGCTGAGGCCTCACCAAGGCTGAGTACAACGGGAGAATGATGTCCTGGGATTTGCTTAAGAAGCATCTATGGATGCAAGCCAGCATTTTGCTTGCCTTACTAGCTGCAGCATCACATTGAAGGCTCATGTTCATCTTGTCATCAATCATGACCCCCAAGTCCCTTTCATCTGCAGTGCTAACCAGCGTAGCATTGCCGAGCCTATAAGCATGCTGCAGGTTTTCCCACCCAAGGTGGAGAACCTTGCATTTTTCAGTGTTAAACACCATCAGGTTCTCATCCCCCCATTTCATGAGCCTGTCAAGATCTGCCTGGATCACCCTCCTGTCCTCAGGTGTGGATGCTTTACCAGAGTTTGGTGCCATCGGCGAATATGGCCAGTCTGCTTCTGACACCAATGTCTACATCATTGATCAAGATGTTAAAAAGTATAGGCCCTAGGACAGACCCTTGAGGGACCCCACTGGTCACCACGCACCACGACGATTGACTTCTGTCAACCACTACCCTCTGGGTCCTACTGCGGAGCCAATTCCCCAGCCAGCGGATCATGGTGAGGCTGAGGCCACAGTTAGCCAGTTTTGTCAAGAGGTGATCATGGGATACCAAATTGAAGGGTTTTTTTAAGTCCAGATATATGACATCAATCTCTTCCCCCTTGTCCAGGTGATAGGTCACCTGGTCGTAAGAAGAAATGAGATTGCTCAAGCTAGACCTACCTGCAACAAACCCGTGCTGGGTATCCCTCAGGATATTGCCGTCAGCTAGTCTGTCAAGGATGGCCTCTTTGATAATCTTTTCCAAGACCTTCCCTGGGATAGAGGTCAAGCTGATGGGCCTGTAGTTTGCCAGATCGACTTTCCTCCCTTTCTTGAAGATAAGCACAACACTGGCTTTCTTCCAGTCTTCAGGCACTTCACCAGAGCACAAGGAGTTCCCAAAGAACTCAGCCAGGGGCTGAGCTACGATGCTAGCCAGCTCCTTGAGTACCCTTGGGTGTTAACCATCAGGGCCAGCTGACTTGAAGGTATCCAGCCTATCAAGGTTTCCCTTCATAAGGTCAGCTTTGATGGAGGGTAAGGAATATCCCTCACCCAGGCATCCCTGACCCACAGTGGGCAGGGGTGTCCCATGGGACTAGTGAAAAACTGATGCAAAGTACCCATTTAGCAAGTTTGCTTTTTAATGGGCATCGGTTGTCAGTTGTCCCATCTGGTTTAGCAGGGGTCCAGTGTTGCTCTTGCTTTTCCTCCAGCTCCCCACATATCTAAAAAGCGACTTTTTATTGTGCTTGATATTTGTAGCTAGCTGGAGTTCCATCACAGCCTTGGCTTTCCCGGTTTGCTCTCTGCAGGTCCGGACCAGAGCAGAGTATTCCTCTTTGGTGGTGGTTCCAGTTCTCCACCCTTTCTAGGTCTTCCTTTTAAGATGTAGGAGGTCCGCTAGTTCCCTGAAGAGCCAAGGGGGCTGCTGTGCCCTTCTGCTGCCTTTCCTTCGAGACGGGATAGACTTTGCTTGCGCATCCAGGATTGCTCCCTTGAGGAACAACCACTTGTCCTGAACTCCCCTCCCCCTTAGGTTGTGGCCCTTCAGGGCCTCCCTGACAAGCCTCCTGAGCTTGTCAAAGTCAGCTTTCCTGAAGTCAAGGACTTCAGTGCTGCTGACTGACTTGCCAGCTTTATGGAGTATGGTGAAGGTGATCAGCTCATGGTCACTGTCACCCAGTTTCCCTTCAATCATTAGGTCACTGATTAGGTCGTCCCCAGTTGCCAGTACCAGGTCAAGCAGTGCTTTACCTCTCGTCGGCCCACAGACTTCCTGCGTCAGATAGAGGTCATCCACGCATGAGAGAAAGGTTTGCGACCGCTCAGATTTGGCTGAGCGCTCCTCCCACAAGATGTTTGGGTAGTTGAAGTCTTCCATGATAACCAGACACTGGGAGTGCACAGCCTCAGCCAATTCCCTGGCAAACTCCTGCTCAAGGTCTTGACCTTGGGTAGGGGGTCTGTAGTAGACTCCCACCATAGTATCCCCAGTGCCATGTTCCCCACAGATTTTAACCCAGAGGGTGCCAAGTGTTCCATCGTGGATGCCTATGTCGACTTGCAGGGCTACGTAGCTTTCCTTGACAGAGAGAGCTACACCTCCGCCCCTTTTGTCTGCTCGATCCCTCCTGTAAAGGGTATAGCAGTCTATACCTGTGGCCCAGTCATGGGTGGAGCCCCACCAGGTCTCCGTTATCCCCACGACATCACAGTTATTTGCGTTTAGCAGGAGGACAAGTTCCTCCTGTTTATTCCCCAAGCTCCTGGCATTTGTGTACAGGCAGGCAAGTGTCCCTTTGGGGGCCCTGACTTTGCCTACAGTTCGTTCCAGGTCTGGGGCAGGGGTGGGTTCCCTTAAGTGCCTTGGCCTGCTGGCTTGCAAGGGTTGCTGAGCGGGCCAGCAGGGGCAGTAGTCCCCCACCCCCATCCCCCGGTGGGCTTAGTTTAAAGCCTGGTAGAGCAGGTCAGCCAGTCTGGCTGAGAGGAGCCTCCTCCGCAGCAGGCCAGGGCCATCAGTGACAAGGGATAGGGCCAGCCATGATCTATGCGACTACTCTTCCCCAGCAGGCTGCACAGCCACAAGGGCCACTGACTTCCACTACGGAGCCAGAATTATATTTTTAGTAAGTTTTTGTTTGTTTGGGTTTTTGTTTTGTTAGTTTTTTGGGGAGGTTGTTTTTTTTTTTTGGGGGGGGGGGGGGGCAGGGAGACAGTTTCCACATCATTTGCAGACATTGCCTGATTTTGTGGACAATGCCCAATTTTGTGATTTCCGCCAAATCTGCAAAATCATGAATTGAGTAGGTCCTTGGGTATACGGCAGCTTTATACCAAATTAACAATATCTAGAGCAAGAGTTCTACTGATAGACTCCAAATCTTTGTGTAGTCTCTGCCATTGTTTTTGTTGTCTTGCCTTCAGAGCACAAAGCTGACAAACCAGGGAGTATAACACAAACATATTACATTTAACTTTGTATTTTCTGTAGAGAGAAACTGAAAGGGAACTAAATGGTGGAGCAAAGGAAGGGTTTAACTTTTCCTGACAGCAACACTACTAGTCAAGGGGGACCAGCAGGCATTGGGAGAGTCCCCATTCCCCTGAGCACTCCTGGGAGTTACAAGAAACAACAGACACAAGCTAGCAGAATGTAGATTCAGGCTAGATATTAGGAGCCACTACTTCACTGTAGGGAGGCTAGGATCTGGACCCAACTTCCAAGAGAAGCGGTGCTGGCTCCTACCTTGGTGGTCTTTAAAAAAAGGCTGGACGAACAGCTGGCCGGGGTCATTTGACCCCAGTACTCTTTCCTGCCACGGCAGGGGGTTGGACTTGATGATCTGCTCAGGTCTCTTCTGACCCTACCAACTATGAAACTTTTTACTTATTACTCATTCTTAAATCAAAGGTCTGAAAACTGATTACATGTGGTGATACTATTTCTGCAGGTATTAGTTTCCATTGTGGTCCCAAGAAAATGGAACCCAAATTCTGAAAATTGGAAACCAGTGTTAGCTAGCTCTTCCTTGCCTCTGAAATTTTCCTTGACTCACTTTCCTTAACTCCTTAACAAAGGGGTGGGCAATTATTTCGGGTGGAGGGTCACTTACCAAGTTTTGACAAGCTGTCAAGTGCCACACTACCCTATGCTCCTTATCCGCGTGGGCACGAATGACATGACTCAGAGCAATCCCAGTCATGTCATGAGAGATTACAGGGCTCTGGGAGCAGGGCTTAGGTGGTTGGGGGCGCAGGTGGTCTTTTCCTTGCTCCTCCTGGTTGTGGGTCATGGGCTGAGGAGGGAGAGACAGGCTGAGGTAGTCAACCAAACACTGTGGTGCTGATATCATTATGAAGGCTTCAGCTTCCACAATCACAGTCCGCTCTTTGGTGAGAGAGACAGTGGCCTGCTGGGAAGAGACGGTCTCCACCTCACTCGGCTGGGGAGGAGGCTCTTCTCAGCCAGACTGGCTGACCTGCTCGACTGGGCTTTAAACTAAGTCCGCCAGAGGTTAGGGGGATTAGCACCACTACAAGCCCACTGGGCAACCCTTGTCTGTGAAATCTATGAAATCCAGCAGGCTAAGGCATTTAAGGGAACCCACCCCTACCCTACCCTGAAACCATCTGTAGGGAAGGCAGGGGCCCCCAGTGGGACACTTGCCCGCCTGTACACCAATGCCAGGAGCTTGGGGAATAAACAGGAGGAACTTGTCCTCCTGTTGAACAAGAATGACTATGACCTTGTAGGGATAACAGAGACCTGGTGGGGCTCCACCTATGACTGGGCCACAGATATAGATGGCTATACCCTGTACAGGCGAGATCGTGCAAATAGAAGGTGTGGGGGTGTAGCTCTCTGTCAAGGACAGCTACATGTCCCTCCAAATTGACACTGGCACCCAGGAAGGACAGCTGGAGTCTCTCTGGATCAAAATACATGGGGAATGTGGCACAGGGGACATCATGGTAGGGATCTACTACAGACCTCCTAACCAGAAACAAGAGCTGGACCAGGAATTCGCCAGGGAAGTGGCTGAGGCTACATGCTCTGGTGACATGGGAGACTTCAATTACCCAGACATCTCATTGGAAGAGCACTCGGCCAAATCCGATCGGTGGCAAAGCTTGCTCACGTACGTGGACGAGCTCTACCTGACTCAAGAAGTTTATGTGCCGACGAGAGGTAAAACGTTGCTGGACCTGGTACTGGTCAAAAGGGATGACATAGCTACTGACCTAAGAACTGATGGAAAGCTGATAGTGACCACGAGCGGATCACCTTTACTATCCATTGCAAAGCTGGCAAGTCAGTCAGCAATACAGAAGTCCTCAAATTCAGGAAAGCTGACTTTGACAAGCTCAGGAGGCTTGTTGTCAAGGCCCCAAGGGACCACAACTTGACAGGAATTGGAGTCCAAGGAGTGGTTGCTTCTCAAGGGAGCGATCCTGACAGCACAAGGGATGGCCATCCCATCTGGGAGGAAGGGTAGCAAAAGGGCTCAGCAGGGAACTTGAGGACTTCCTACACCTCAAAAGAGAGACTTACAAAGAATGGAAGGCTGGAATTACCACCCAGGAGGATTGCTTAGCACTGGTCCATACCTGCAGGGAGCAGATCAGGAAAGCCAAGGCTGCAATCGAGCTCCATCTGGCTTCACATATCAAGGATGACAAAGTCCTTTTTCAGATATGTAGGGAGTTGGAAAAAAAAGCAAGGGTAACATTGAACTCCTGTTGAACCAAAATGGGACAGCTGATAACCGACACCCAGGAAAAGGCCAACCTGCTTAATTGGTACTTCATGTTGATCTTTTATCAGTCCAATGGGACCACCCTGCCTAGCAAGATGAGGGACTGCCAGGGTGAAGGTGTATTTATACCCAGCATCAGTGTTGATCTAATAAAGGATCACTTGAGAGGCTGGACACCTTCAAGTCAGCTGGTCCTGACAGATTATACCCTAAGGTACTCAAGGAGCTGGCAGGTGTCATAGCCCAACCATTGGCAAAAATATTCGACAAGTCATGGCACTCAGGTGAAGTACCTGAAGACTGGAAGAAGGCCAATGTGGTACTCATCTTCAAGAATGGGTGGAAAGTAGATCCTGGGAATTACAGGCCAATCAGCTTGACTTCAATCCCCAGTAAGGTTCTGGAGAAAATTGTCAAGGAGACCCTTCTGGATAAGCTAGCTGAGGGCAACATCCTGAGGGATAGCCAGCACGGGTTTATCATAGGTAGGTCTTGCCTGACCAATCTCATCTCCTTCTATGACCAGGTGACATATCACCTGGACAACGGAGAAGAAATTGACATCATATATCTAAACCTGAAAAAAGCTTTTGATTTGATGTCCCATAACCTCCTCATGGAAAAACTGGCCAACTGTGGCCTTGGCTACACCACAGTCCAATGACTGGGAAATTTGCTCCAAGCTCAGACCCAGAGAATAGTAGTCGATGGACGCAAATCATTATGGCGCTCCATGACCAGTGGTGTCCACCAAGGCTCTGTCCTTGGACCGGTTTTCTTTAACATCTTTATCAACGATGTGGACACTGGTGTCAGAAGCGCACTGGCCAAGTTCACCGATGACCCTAAACTTTGGGGCATAGTGTCCACACCTGAGGACAGGCTAGTGATCCAGGCTGATTTGGATAAGCTTAGTAAGTGGACGGATACAAACCTCATGACGTTCAATACCAATAAATGTAAGGTACTCCACCTCAGGGGAAAAAAACCCGCAACATACTTATAGGCTCAGCAGTGGTACTAGCTAGCACCGCTACTGAAAAGACTTGGGGGTCATGATTGACCACAAGATGAACATGAGCCACCAATGTGATGTCACAGATGATAAAGCAAACAAAACCCTGGCTTGCATCTATAGATGCTTCTCAAGTAAATCTCAGGATGTCATCCTCTTGCTGTACTTGGCCTTGGTGAGGCCACAGCTGGAGTACTGCATCCAATTCTGGGCTCTGAAATTCAAGAAGGATGTCGAGAAGCTTGAGGAGTCCAGAGGAGAGCCACACACATGATCAGAGGGCAAGAGAATAGGCCCTATGAAGACAGGCTGAGAGCCATGGGACTCTTCAGCCTGGAAAAGCACAGGCTCAGGAGGGACCTGGTGGCTGCTTATAAGCACATAAGGAGTGTACATCAGAATCTGGGAAAATGTCTGTTCACCAGAGCGCCACAAGGAAAAGCAAGGACCAATGGTCATAAACTCCTATAAGACTGTTTTAGGCTGGACATAAAAAAAAATGTCTTTATGGTCCGAGCCCCCAAGACCTGGAATAGACTCCCTCCAGAAGTGGCGTAGGCACCTACTCTGGATCATTCAAGAAATGCTTGGATGGTTATCTTGCTGGGATCCTTTGACCTTAGCTGACTTCCTGCCCTTGGGGCAGGGGGCTGGACTTGATGATCTTCACGGTCCCTTCTAGCCCTAAAATCTATGAAATCTGTGATTTTACCTTGGACTAAAAAGAATATTATTTACTCCAAAATTTTTGAAAAATAGAATATAGCTTGTTTTAAGTGGCTTCAAAGTACAGGCTTGTCCTCTAAGTTTCAAGACATGCAAACAGAATGACTTTAATCTTCTCAAAAGAAACAAATATAGATATTAAAGCAATTTTACAGAAAAAAGCATAAAAAGTTTTCAACAGGTAAGCAATTCTAATCGCATATGTATGTACACATACATTCAAAACCATAGTATAAAAACTTCAAAATAGCAGGTCCATTCTCTACAACAGGGCTGTCCAATTTCAGAGATGCAAGGGGCCACATACTGCACAGGTCAGAGGTTCCAAGCTGCAAACCACACAGGCTGTATGCCACAAGGACCATGCTGTGTGCAACTCCTCTCCATCCCCGATTTTTGCTGCCACATGACCTGCTCTGCTTTGCCTTTCCCTCCTCCCACCACTGCTACTACCATGCAGACAGGGAAAGTCTGTCACCTGAGTTCCTCCATAGTGCTGCCACACAGACAGCAAGCTTATCAGGCTTTCCACCAGGCTGTCCTGCTCCAGAGACCCCCAGCCACCACAGCAGCAGCTGGTACAATGAGGGGAGGGCAGGAGGAGTGGCCAGGTAGGAGCACCTGGGCCACATGTTAATCCTTTGAAGGTTTAATGCATCCTATACGCCACCAGTTGGACAACTCTGCTCTACAAAATAAAAAGAATTTAAGATGTTGAACTTCTCAAACCTTCAGCTTGAGGTTATTTCATTGTACCTACCTGAGCTACTTTCCAATTACCTACAGGCATCTGTTATTTTATTTTAATGAAATAACTGAATTCACCCCCACAATTATGATTCTTTATCATATGCAAATATGATGGTATTCAGATTGGCCCTTTTGCTTTCCTTTTCTAAAATAACATAGACCCTCTGTAAAATGGTATGCTGAAGGCAATGAAGATCAAATCCTTTCTCCATAGAAAATGCAGAACATAAGTAGAAAATGCAAGTTCATCACATGTAGCGTATGTGCAACAACTGTATTCTGAAGTAACCACCTCTTAGGATGGGGGCTCTTAATTCAAGTACTTGACCTCTATACTCATATTGCCAACCACAGTACCAATTTGTACCAGCTTAAGCAGACACGCATTTATTAGGAGCCGGACACAAATCATTTACTAACCAAAAGCCATCAGCTTGAAATTAATTGCAAATACTACTCAATTTGTTAAGAGTTTATCGTTGATTCAGAATTCAAGACTCTGTAACCCAAAATCAATCCTCTGAAACATCTTTCTCTAACATTTTTCTTGCCAAAAGAGTATGAAATATCTTGAACAAAATTTCCTACTGAGGTTTATCAAAATCCACGAACCGTCATCTTCCATAAATATCTGGTAAAAATCTGCTTAAGTATTAGGTCTGCAAATTAAAAACAAAACTAGTTCCTACCTTAGTGCATCAGCTCCATAACTATTTACAATGTGCATTGGATCAGGATAGTTCTTCTTTCGTTTGCTCATTTTTTGGCCATCACTGGAAAAAAAATTCAAGAGCAGGGTGTAAATTCCTAGATATGCACAATACAAAAGGTTATAGTCAAGTTTCCCTTGAGATCCAAATACTCTTCCATATATTATACTGACTGAAACTCAACACTGATCATCATATGTTCAAAGTCAGTCTAGCCCGTGTGACACATCTGGCACTTTTATTTCAGCATGTTAAACAAGTCTAAAGTACAGAGAAAACTTGAAAGCAATTGGCTAAGTTACAAACACAGAAGGATTCATCTTGCAAGGAGAAATGAAGATGTCACCATAGAGAAGGAGAAGAAACAAGATATTTACTTTCAATCAGTTACCAGGACGTGGTGTTGGAAGAACACATTCAACATTATAA
Organism: Alligator sinensis; assembly: GCF_000455745.1. NCBI lineage: Eukaryota > Metazoa > Chordata > Crocodylia > Alligatoridae > Alligator > Alligator sinensis. The sequence goes on along the minus strand of NW_005842627.1, from coordinate 266,425 downwards.
AAATACAAAACTACAAGTCCAAACGCAAATAAGAAAAAAATTATCTTTTCTTCTGCACTGAAACATATTGTTTCCCTCTCAGCCCCATTCTCTTATTGATTTTAATTAGTTTCATAGCTCATGGGTGGGGTGGGGGGTTGACATTTTTGGAAAACAAGCAGGCTTAACTTCTAGATGGGATATACAAACTTCTCTTTTGGGGAATTAACAAATAAATAACAATATTGCTGCTCTGTTACAAGTGATGGCCAAAAATGATGTATATTACAAGTATAACCAAAAGTCTAAGCCAGCAGTTTCCAAATGGCGGTACACATACCACCAGTGGTACACAGACAACTGGGAGTGGTAAGCAGAAGGCCAGGGGGATGGGCCACCCACACTAGAATCCAGCAGCAGCCTGCTGCACACAGCCAGTGTTGGGGGAAGGGGAGGGGGCAGATCGAGGTCCCCATGGTGAGGGAGAGAGTGGGGCAGGGGCTGAGGTAAATGGAGCCCCAGGGCAGGTGATGGGACGGTCAGAACCTAGGTGGCTCATCCGGGGGAGGGGGGGGTGGTTAGGGGCGGCATTCCCCACCATTGCACGCAGCCCAGGGGAGGCATGTGGGGTACGTGTCCTCTGGATCTGTGCGCGGGGTAGAGGTGGGCGGCCCACTGCAGCCTGGGCTCTGTACCCTGCCGCCACTGCCTCAGAAGCCTGACGCAACGTCATGTGCCTGCTGCACGCTGGCTGCACTATGTCCACTGGCCGCCTAGTGGTGGCAGGCACATAGTGTCAGGCATGGCTCCTGAGGCAACAGCAGCAGGGCGCAGAGCACAACAGCAGCCCACTGCTCCCTAGGGGTTTACTCCCCTTGGGCCGGCTCACCCATCCCAAGGCAAGACCAGCACCATGGCAGCCTGGGGCTTTCCAGGGGTACTGTGGGGCTCCTGTCACTGTGCACACCCCAGGGCAGGCATGGGGGGAACATACCCCCCAGATTCATGCACGTGGCAGAGGAGGGCTACACACTGGGCTCTGCACCTTGCTGCTGCTGCCGCCGCCTCCGGAACTGCGCACAACACCATCTGGCTACCACTGCTGGGCAAGCAGGGGATGCAGCGCAGCCAGCACGACAGGTACACGGCATCACACAAGGCTCCTGAGCCAGCAGCAGCAGGGTACAGAGCCCAGTGCACAGTGGGCAGCCTGTCTCCACCTCACACACAGATCTGGGGGGCACATGCCCCTCATGCCTCCCCTGGGGTATGCACAATGGTGGGGAGCCATGCCTCCCCCAGCACCTCCACACGAGCCACCCGCGGCAGTCCCACAGCCTGTCCCAGCCCCAGCGTCCCATTCACCCCAGCCTCTGCCCCACTTCCTCCCTCACCATGTGGGTCTTGATCTACCCCCAAACCTGTTCCCTCTGCCTCCACCCCCCACAGACTTACCTGCTGAGCACTTTGTTTGTCTGTGCATGTGTCTGCCTGTGCATCTGTCACTCCCAAGCCCCCCCCCCCACCACTGCTGTTCCTCACTCCTGACTCTCAGTACCCCACATCCTGCCAGGGCATGCAAGAATCCCCCCTCCCCAGGCTCGAAACCCCACACACACCCCAACAGCCTCCTACCAGGCATCTAAATACTGTGTTCGGTCAAGCAAGCTCACTCCTCCCACTAAAGACATCCCTAAAATCATCTCTGGACAGGTAAGCTTACACTGGGTTTTTTTCCAATTTACAATTGTTTTACATGGCTACCGTAACTGATAAAACAATGTTTTATGATTCCTAAAGGTTTTGATGTTGTTTTAATACATAGTCTGTTACCTATGTGTATGAAAAATTTGCTGGTGGTACTTAAGACTATCATTTTAAATTGGTGGTATGCAATCTATCAGAGTTTGGGAACCCCTGGTCTAAATAACCAAATTTCTAATTTGTGATCTATAACAACAAATCTGAATTATTAGAATTTGCTTACAATAAATATGAAGAATGTACTAACATACCAACCTGGCAAGAACTAGCCCATTTACAATTACATTCTTGAAAGGAGGCTTTCCAAAAAGAGCTGAGGACAGCACCAGCAAAGTGTAAAACCTGAAATAAGAGAGAATTTAAATTATATTCTAATCATGTTAGCCAAAAAGCAGTATGCCTTCAATCACAACTAAGGGCACTTTTACATGTGTTTTGGGACGCAGCACCAGGTGCTGTAATTAGAGTGCCATATTAATTAAAAGCACCCATGTGTCATATCAGCATTCCCGCGCTGAAAAAAGAAGTGGTGGTGGGGAGTGTTGAACTAAAGCTCATTGAATGTGTTTTATTTCAAAGTGCCCCACCGCCATTTTTTCAGCAGACACACACGTGGATGCTAATACACATGATGCAGAAGGCTACCAGAGCGCATCAATTTCCATGCTCCAGCAGCCTTGATTCATCGAGTCTGCTCTGGCATGCTAGACTTCCAGCACATCAGAGCAGGCTCCCCACATGTGTATAGGAGCCCAAAGATTTCAATAGTTAGATTTATTCACTCAGTTTGTAAATGAAAAAACTGGGGCTAAGTGGAAAAAATATTATGTGTACAGTCTTATGATACAGGTGCATGTCCTTACCATACAGTATACAGTATTATTTTCCCCAAGTGTTACACAGGTAGTAGAATTTGAATGAATGACAATGGAACATTTTGGACAGAATCAACAAAGGTGGCCAGAAGAAAAGAAAGAAAACAAAGAAAATATTCCATTTGAAATGTACAATAAATTATAAACAAGACCATATTAATGGTCTTACAGGAACGTCATATCTTTAAATTATCTACAAGCCACATACTGCAGATCTCTCAGATTAAACAGAATGTACCACAATGCATGACTCAGAATACATTAAATCCAGAAATGAATGGTGGGCAAGACTGTTTTTATTTCATGGAATACTAAAATTTAAGTTACAGTTACATTTGCATACTCCAAGCTGGGAGGTGATGGGGCATAGGGACTGCTACAGGGAAACCTAAGTTAGTAAGTACAAACAACTTCAGCCAGTTCAAAAATAAGTTTATATTGGCTGTCTCTGAAGCAACCCTCATCCTGCTCTTTCTATGAAAGGTTGACAGCAGTAATGTAGGATATCAGAAGAATTGGGAAGCAGTGAAATACAGATGTATTCCTTCTTCTGGTGCATTACTGTAACATGTATTAGGCAGACAAGGTTCCTTGGGTGAATTTGATATCTTTTATTAGACCAACCCAAATGGTTGGAGAATAGTTATTAAGCAAGCTTTCGGGTTCAAAAACCCTTCGTCAGGCTAAGGAAGCTTCAGCAGTTGGTGTGTGCTCTTCCTGGATGTACACCATATTTATGACCTGGGTAGCATCAAGATATAACCTGCTCTCAAGGGCAGTGTTTTGCTAAACATTTCTGGGTTTCAGGATGAGTGAAATAGGGAGCCTATGAAACCTATCAGTGACTTTTAATTGTTTATGGTCCTTTCTGGAGTTATACAAGATGAAGCAATTTATAAGCATCTGAATTATTCTTTTTTCCCCTCTTCCCCATATGACGAGTCTTGTCAACTTCATGTTTTGAGAACTCCTGGCTGATGACAAAATTTGTAGCAAAAGATTGTTATCTTTTGTAAGATTGCTTTCATGCATGAAATGTGAAAAAAGTTTGGGCTTCTTTCCTGGTAGTTTAGATGCCTCTGTTTCTATGGTGCAAATGTAAATGTACTTGTATTGATTATATTAAATGATAGTATCCTAGTCAGTGTCGCTTTGAGCACTTTTAACACTTGACTGTGTCTCTGTTTAGTCATTTGTTGCTTAGCAGAGACAATTCCTGACTGCCAAAATATCCTGCTTAAGTAAACTTTCCTAGAGCTGGAGAGTCTCTGACAAGAGTCTGTTCCTGAATGTTTACTATATAATATGTTACTTTATTGAACACGCTAGTGAATTTTTAAATATAAACTGAACCTCTTGCTTCGTATCCTGTTTTCCAATTATGCAGTAACATAGCACATTAAGAAAAATTGTGTCGTTGGAGTAAGTGCTGTCCAGAGGCATTAGATGCCTAGTCTCTTTTCACAACTTTGAACCCTGGGGTCAAAGTTTATTTTAAGTTTCTGATGTAAAGACAGTAGGGCTAGGGACAGAAATTTCACATAAACCAGTAAAAGTGATCGGAACCTGATTCAAATCTGTAACACAACAGAAGTTCAGTGCACGTAAGCTGCTCTCACAGTGGCTGAAACTGGTTTAAAATAAACCAGGATGGTTTCATAGTTTCTAGGGTCGGAAGGGACCTGGGCAGATCATCTAGTCCGACCCCCTGCCATGGCAGGGA